>NW_021395205.1:0-87784 GCF_001605985.2 Dendrobium catenatum
AAATCAATCAAATCGATGTATATCATATTCAATGGTTTATTAGACAAGCAAAACACTGGCTATGCTTTGTTGCGTTGTACTAAGAATTCGTATTGCTCGATCGGTAGCTTTTTGATCTGTCTTATACTTGGCTTCTATCAAGCAAGAGTCGTAGCTCCTTTTGCCCCGTCCGCCCGCCCGTCGGCTGTTTCAACAGCTTCGCTTATACCCTCCTCATGATCCATGATCTCATTAATCTATTGACTTAAATGAAAGCCCGTCGCCATCGCACAACAGCGGACATCAGTTGTACCAGGTCAGTTTCTCCAATATACGCTCAACAGTTCCCTCACATCGACTTCTTGTCCTCAGTGATCACCAATCAATTCAGTAATGTCCAATTCCATATTCATCTCGATACTATCGCAATAGGTCCATTTACACTATCTAAAATCAATCAATATCATATTTCCAGCTCCAATATCGAATTCATCATTCCGAAAATTGGAAATATCATACGAAATCAAGGACCAAGCGTACGGCGTCGGTCCAATCTATTTCACAAAAAAATCCTGCAAAAGACACAATTCCCAAAATCATCCAAATGTACATGGCCGAAGGTCTATGACTTAATACAAGACCGATTGCGTTTAGGCTATGAAATAAAGGATCAAATCAAAGGTCCCGATAACTTTTCTATCGATATTAAAATGGCGTAGTATCATCTCGACCGGCTAAATCTTCGTAGATCAGTCAAATTCGGTGTCGCAATAATCATAATCTATAACATACAAAAGTTGTGCAGGTGAAAGTTTGCTCCAAATTCAATCACGTGAAAAGTCGCTATGAAACACAAAACAAAATATTACTCGGCTTTACAACTCAACTAGTTTAGAAAAAAACGAAATAGGGTTCGGAGTCCTTCCCGCTAGGATAAGAATATGACACAGAGCTAAGCAAGGAGGTCACGCTCCCGGACCGAGCAGGTCGAAAAGCGCTCCGCGGCCATCCAAAACCAGATTCTCTCTTTTCGCCTTCTTTCTCTCTCTAAACAGATATTTTGATTTATAGAAATATTTTCTCATCATAAAAACGACCTGATTTTCTAATATCATAAGTCGGTCGCCGAGGCCGATCGCCAATCGTCCCGGGACGATCAGACGAAAAATCGATCGTACCGATCGTCCGGGACGGTTCCCAGGAGGACTATGTGCGCCGATATTTTTCTACAGTACAATCAGGCCTGGACGATCCAATCGTCCTGGACGATCCTGAGAGAAAAAATCCAACCGTCAGAGAGGACAGTAAAGGGAACGAGTCTCACAAGCTAACTCCTTTAATGTCCACCTCGTGACATTCATGTTGCCTCATCTCAGCTTTGATTGTTTGTAGATTTTTTTAATAATAAAATGTTATTTCCTTATTGTGATATATCTAATCGTAATCCTCTGCATGAGGAACTAGTAAACATTTCCAAGCACTAGAGTTTGAACTTTGAGAGAACGCTGCTCCCTAAGCATTGCCCTAATCACGTCGACCAAATCACCACGAGTTACTTCTAATTATTCCTAGGCCCATGAATTAAAGATTCTTACATTTTGTATGAGTTATTTTTTTATGTTTCTTTGAGTAAGTTGTCTTAGACCACTTCATGTAACGAATTTAAGTCGAGAAAAACCTTTGTGAACTAATTTTGAAGATCTCTTTAAAGTTTGATAAATTAAAGTGTGTGCTATAAGAATTCACGATAGTTCATACCAAATTCTGAAGCTGTGCTATCATCGACTAAATAGTTTCCTTACAATTCATCCAAGGTGTTTTTCGTGCACCTATAGATGCTCGACATTGGGAAAAAAAAAGCTTGATAGCTTCATAGTCCTTACATGGTCCATTCTAATATGAGGCCCAGATGTTCTAATATTCATAGACTAAAACTTTCTGAACAAGTTCTCTCATAAACCACTCTCAAGTTTTTTGGATTCAAATTCGACAATGCATATATAGAGAATAGTAGAAAGAAATCTTATGGTCATCTAACAATATATCAGAAACAGTACACTAAATACTTTGATTTGAGGCATGAAAAACATCACCCTAATTAAATATCTACACCCAACAGAACCATATTAATATGGAACTGCTGAATTTAAAAAGAATAGCTTGAATGTGTTGTTTTGGTTGTCAAACTATGTATGGTATGTGTAGCAATAGGATTCATGTGATTATATGACCTCAAAGTAACCCTGAATCGCACATGTAGTTTATTCAGTCAAACATGAGTTGAAATTGTATCTCTTGCTAATTCTCTTGAACGCTAAATTTTGGCATAAACATAATGAATATCCAAAGTTGTCTCCAGTTCTTATGATGCCTTTAGTGTAATTGTAATATCAAAATCTGCTCAAGATACGTCCAGGACGATGTCTGGTCGTCCTTGAATGATCACGTTGGAAATTTTGCTCCAGTAATGTGCAGTTTTGCTCCAGGTGATTTTCCTGTTAATAACGTCAGGCGATTTGGACATCGTCAGGCGATATTGACATCGTAAAATATCGCCTGAAGAATATTCTGGAACCTGTCCAGTGTACGATCCAATGGTCTGATCGTGAACCTGGACGATTTGCGTGCGAGCCGGGCCGATCTGTGTATTTAAAGCTGATTTCAGTGCGTTTTGAAGAGAGAGAAAATTTTATAAAAACGAAATATCTTTTTAGGAGAGAGAAAGTCGAGGTGAATTTGGGAAAGTTTGATTTTTCGGCCGAACGCGGAGCGTTTTACGTCCGAAGAGACTGTTCAGTGAATTGTGGTAGCGCGAGAAGGCACATCCGCCTTTCTCAATTTCTCAGACCGCGAGGTTGGGGCGGATTTTCTGTCGGGGATTTCGTTCCGTTGACTGTTTTTGGTCCGTATCTTTTGATTGCGTTAGTTTTAACGCGTAACTTTCTGGTATATTGTGTGACGGTGCCGAGTTATGCACATTTTGGTTATTTTCCGAGATTTTGTCCGGGTATTTTTTGATTCGGCTGGTTTTTCGTAGACTACATTTTTCTGTGAAATGTAATTTTTTGTGCATGAGTAGAATAGAATATTCTGGATGTTGATATCTATATCCTGTGGCGAATTTGGTGAAATTTTTTTGAGCAGGAAATTTTGTGTAATTCCGTCTACTTGCGAGTTTGTGCTGCCCGATTTTGTTGAATTCTGATTTGCCCGATTTCTTCTGAATTGAGATGCTATCTGTATGCTGCTGATAAAAAGGAGTTATAAGGGCCTGGATCATATGAGATCAGTTAGTGTCTAGGGGAAATCTTAGTTGAGCTAGTTGAGAAATTTTTGTTCGGTCCGATCCGACGGAATTCTGTTGTTGCGGTGCCGGTGAGCACACTTAGTTATTAATTAACTCAAAGAGAATTTTTGGTGCGCCGGAGCACTGGGAGTCATAAGGAGAGAGATCTGTTTTGTTTAGTTTAGCTATAAATAATTCTGTTCGGCTGATATCTGATTTCCGTATCTGTTCGTTGATATCTGATTCGCGTTCTAATCTGTGATATCTGCTTTAGCGTATCTGATTCTGTAAGCAAATTAATTCTGATTACGATATGAATCTGAAATTCTGGATTTCTGCTTCTGTGAGTGATAATGTCTGATTCTGTCTGTTTCTGATTTTACGACTCTCTGTTCCGTACAATTCTGTTTCTGATTTATCGTAAATTTCTGTTTCTGTATGATTCTGAACTCTGTTGATATTTAATCCGTTCTGATCTCGATGTTGTACAATTCTGATTCTGATGGATCCTGTCGTGTCCTGTTTCTGATTGTTCTCTGTTTCGTTCTGATATGTCCGATTTGAATATCTTGTAAGATACTGTTTCGATTTCTGATCTGATTTGTCCTGATGAATTTTGGTTTTGGATTCTGAGAGTTTTGATTTGAGGCTTGTGCTTTGCTGAGGCCTTGAGCTCACTCTTATTTAATGGTGGTTTTCAGGTTCTGGAAAGGAAGGAAGTCCAGGAATAGATTCAGCAGTTTGATCCAGTATAAGGATTGTTTGTACCTTTTTGTAATTTTGTACAGTCCATGACTTTTCTGTTCGTCTTTCTTTCTGTTCAATGAGCCATTTGTACTGTATTTGTAGATGATTTTTTGAGGAAAAGTAAAAAAAAGAAGATAGATGTTTTGTTCGCTGTGTTGATGGATTCATAGTAAAACTCTGTGTTTGTGTGTCTGATGAGTTTAATTATTTGAAAGATTCAGTTCAGTAACCAAATTCCAAAGCCAGATCCTGGATAAAAAGTTTTGTCGCGGCCCGGTGCGAGCGGGATCCGTCCCGGATCGGGTCGGGTCGTGACAGTTATACCATAATTTTTCTTCACAATGTCCTTGATTTCATAAGCTATCCAACTTGTAGTAGTCTGCTTGTTTCCGACTCTATTTGGCCATTGGGCATAAATGAGTAGAATATGATTTTCTAACTTCAAAGGAATGGCCATCAAGACATATTGAGGCATGTATTCTCCATGGACAATCACAATACGTGCAGGTAGCTATTACTATGGATTTGTCACTAGTTTTTATCTTAATAGCAAAATTATGTAAAATTGTGTTATATATAATTACTTGCTTGAAACTTTTGGAATCCTTAAAACGTGAACCGACATAGACTATTTGCCTCATCATTCTGGGCTAGAAAGAAATCATCGCACATACTATCTAATAAAATTTCATTGTCCTCACCCATCTTCAAGCTTAAATGATGCATTTCAGTTAATTGATTGTCAATTGCAATTTGAATATTTTGTGACTGAAACATATCTTCTTCGTGAAATTTCATTGCAACCACCACTCAATTATATTTCTTTCATAAGAATGGTTAAGTATGTCAAGTATATTAGTATCACTCATATTCAGCATGTAATTTTTAGGTGAAATTCTGTTGATATGATAGTGTAAGTCAAAGGCATGTTCCCTAAGCCATGGATAGAGTGCTTCAGTTCATTCTTTCAATAACAAAAAAATTATTTAATTTCTTTGAAGCTTTAAGGTTTTCTAACTTCCACTAGCATATTTCATTTGAATTTGACCTTGTACCTCACTCTAATATCCACCCAATTTGAAGAAATAAAATTTACATAAATCCATATATGTTAATGCAAATAATAAAATATGAAATGAGTTAATATCTATCACTTATATTCAAAGTAAAAATAGAAATCCAAAGTTTTTTTTTTGCTAATTATATCTCAGCAAAGCTCATTACATAATAAGTTCAAAATAAAATTTGTTAGAGTTGCTTATATAAATTCAAAGAAAAAATTGTATTTCAGTTATTAGTACTATATAAATTCAAGCTAAAGTCTTTTTAATCGATATAAATTTAATTCTATAATATTTAAAAGCTTAAAATTGGTACTAATACAATACTCACTAATTATGTAAAATCTAAAGAAAAAAAATCCTAAACCCTCCTTAATCTATATTACTATATATTCAAAGTAAAATATGTTCATTGCGAAATGAGTTAATCTTTGTCACTTATATAATCAATATATTTTATGACTAACACATAACCCAAATTTCACAGAAGTAAAATATGATTTTATGCATTAAGGCAATGGCACGATGGAGAAGGAGAGGGGCGCACTCAAGTGAGGAAGACGCGAGGGGAGGGCTGCTCGGTTTGATTGTTCACAGGAGATGGAGACAATATTTTTCAGATGGGGAAGACAGCCGCTCGAAGGACGATGAATGCTTGCTTTCGTGCGCAAAAGGCATAGGCGAGATGATAGGGATTTTGATGGGATGTAATGGAGTGGTACTATATATGAGGTGAAGGGTTTTTGGGTGGTAGATAAGTAAAATCTAGTTTTTTTGATGTTATGTATGTAAATAGAATAGTTTTATGTGTTATGTATATCTCTAAAACATTTATGGGTTTCAACTCCATGGGCGTTGCCCAATAAAGGGAACAAACTCAACAAAGATATCCAGTGGGCTTTAACCTTATTTGGCCAACGATCATAATATAATTTTACTATGGGTAAGATGAAACTAGAAGATGCATTAAAACAAGAGAAGATAAACGATTTTGAAATGATTAAATTAAATATATTAAATTGATAATTTTAGTTAAAAATAAGATACCAATAAAAGATAAAAACATGGTTTTAGATGTCATTAAATTAAAGTTTTAAAATGCAAATGATTTTAAGAGAATATTGCAAAATAAATAGATATATTATAGATTGGTTTAAAAAGTGTTAAAGTTAATTTTTAAGAAGATAAATGAAAGTAAAATTTCATGATCAAATGAGATACAAATTCAAATTTGGCAAATTGGGGTAATATTTTAATATTTTTATAAACATTTTTTTTATTTTTTCAATTGAATTTAAAAAATAAAAAAATATATCAAATAACTCAAGAAAAAAATTTGGTATCAATATTTGAAAACAAATGAGATTTTTAAGATTAAGATTATTTTAAAGTAATCAAACAAATGAGACATTCAATAAAGTTATAGCATAAAATAATACAATAGATATATTATTTTTCATAGTCCTATGTTAATGGTTTACTCACTTGGGAATTATCAATTAGCTTTTGATTATAAATCTCAATATTTTTAGGAATAGATAATTTTTCTAAACCCACAAGATATTTAGGCCTATGCGGCTTCTTTAATGATATCTTATTTCCCTCTAAGCTAATCATATTCAAGTAAATTCACCTAGAAAATTAGTAGCATTCATACTCAATATCGCCTTCCAACGTTATCCTTAAATGACATTTGAATTTACTTTGAAAATGAATATCTTACTCATAAAATTATTCAAGAATATGAGTGCTTGAAGACTAGATGTTAAAAAAAAAAAAGCAAATAATAAAGAGAGGAATTAAAAATAATAATAAGAGATTCTAAGTAGAAATTCAAAAAGAAAAGGCCTCTCTAAGGCTTTTTTACCCTTCCTTTAATTGGCATAATGGGCATATATCATCTTCTTACTTCATAGAAAAATTAACTTGCAATTGATTTTGATTCACCTATTTACTTGGGGTTCATTGTGAATATTAACAAAAGTTGTCTTGTTAATGACATTGCTAATTGTCCTAGTGGCAGCTCTCTTCAACTTTCATATCTAAAGTAATATAGATCTCATATCTAAAGTAATATAGAAATATAATATTGATGGTTTATCAAATCTATAGTGTTATTAAGGCAAACCTAATTCCATTTAGAATAAATATTTTTCACCTCAAAGTTTATGATATATATGATGCACGTTTACATTCATAACTTATATAATATATAATTAGAGAAAAAATTATGTATTTTATATTAGTATAATAATTGATTGAAATTTACAGAGGATAATTGTTCCACCTATATAAAAGTAGAGTTGACTTTTTACGTACACAATTTAGTATTCATTAAGAAGGGTAGGTTAAAAAAAACTTGTTGTTCATATTAGCTCAAATTCAACAAAGTTTTTTCAATTATTTATTGAACAAGCTAAGCACAAATAATATATAATTTGTTGTGTTTGGCAAGATAATAACTTGATTATGTTTACACAAGCATAATACACCAACCCACATATGTGTATATGTGTGTTTTCTACTTATATAATTTAATGAATACTTTAAATATATATAACTAAAACTTCTATAGGAATTTTAATTGGACTTTATGTTCGTGAATAATAATGGTAGCAAAAATACATACAACCAACAATAGAAAAAGTCACACAAGCACTACTCCTATAGCATATGTGGATATTATATTGATTCAAATTTACAATACTATCATATGTAATCCATGCAATTCATCCAAAAGTCACCATCTACCATTTCCTTAGTCTAACAATCATTCATATAAATTACTAAATCTTATACATTTTATGCATGGGGTCATTCCGTGATTATATCTACTCATGGTTATAAATATTATATTTTTTCATTGGTGATTTTTTTTTTTCCATATTTTATGGATATCTCTTATGATGACCACATCAACCCTTGCACATAAAATCATTCATTTCACTAATATAATTGAAGCACAATTTAATACTTGCATTAACTTCTTGAATTTGATGGAGGAGGTGAATACAATAACATCACCTTCATAATTTTCTATTCGACAGAGCATCATACATCAATTTTGTTGTACCTACACATGCACTATTTCATCAAAGCTCATATGCCATACTCTATATGGGTAGAGACACTACTCACAACTTCCTATCTAATAAATTACTTTTCGTCAAAGAAAACCAAAATAAAATATTTGTACCATCTCATCTTCAATCAACCATCACAATACTCTCATGTTAATATTTTCATTATGCTTATTTCCCTTGGCTTAATCCTCACTCATCCCATAAACCAGCACCACAATCCCTTTTTGCATCCTTATCGACTACACCTCCTCTCAAAAGGGCAACGAGTACTAAAATCAAATCACAAGAGAAATAATAATCTCATACGATGTACCCTTTCCTGAATCTTATTAACCTTACAAATCTTTGCCTACCATTCTAAGGACCTTACAACCATAAACTAAACCCACACCACTCATGCTCATTTCTGCTTCTAGGATTTTTCCCCTCCAATACATTCCCCGCTTATTGACCATTACAACCACAAATCAACAACCTCCTAATAATCCCACTTATGTCTCTAGCTTAACGTCCACCTAAGCATCAAGAAATCCACCACCATCACTATCACTTGTTCCAACTCTAT
Organism: Dendrobium catenatum; assembly: GCF_001605985.2. Taxonomy (NCBI): domain Eukaryota; kingdom Viridiplantae; phylum Streptophyta; class Magnoliopsida; order Asparagales; family Orchidaceae; genus Dendrobium; species Dendrobium catenatum. The sequence continues at coordinate 8,722 of NW_021395205.1, forward strand.
TACAATAATGCTACACTCAACCATCCTTAACCTATCACATAAATATTAGATGTCAAGCTGGGTCTCTCAAGCAATTATTGATTCATGTCACAATACCAAAGCTCTACCCAACCAATATGCTTCCTTTTCTCATGTAGTCAAAGAACTGAAATTGAAACAATTTGTCTATGGAATTTCAATTTCTTCAGTAATATGGCATGTAGGTCTTTATGGCCTCATTGCTTGATCATAATATCATAAATTGCCTTTGGATGTTTAATGTCAAACTTAACTCCAATTGTATCATTGTCCATGACAAAGCTTTCCTAATCATTGATGGTCAATTACAACAAAGCCTTCATCCCAATAACTAAACTGTCCACTATCCACGCTCTCCTCATTATTGCTCCTCATCACTCATGGATAGTTCATTAGTTTGATGTCTCCATTGTATTCTCCATGGAAGCTCCTTGAAAAAGAACACATGCAGCCACCACCAAGCTTTATTGATCTATAACCACCTCACCATGTATATCTTTCACAAAAGCCATACATGGCCTCAAACAAGCTCCTTCCCAATAGTACTCCATTTCTTCTAGCTTTCTTCCATGCAACAAGTTCCAATATAGTGTCATAGACCCCTCTTTATTCGTCTACCGCATTGCTCAAAATCATATATATATATATATATATATATATATATTTTGATTTATGTTAGTGATATTCTCAGCACTAGAGATAATAAACTTACCTTCTCAAATGTCTTCTTGGATATCTCAAAAACACATAACAACTTGGCTTACCAATTCAAGGATGTGATATAAATGGAAAATCTACAACTAGCTCTTGCTTCTATCTTAAAAATAATCTAATATAATAAACTGTCAAGGAAATGAAAAAAAAATCTCATGTTCTTCACTGAAGTAGAATATTGCGCACACAAAACTGCAACAATAGACCTCATCTGCTTCATCTTCACCTCCAAGACTCCCAAAGACCCAAATAACAACCCACACCCATCTATTGTAATAACATTTCTACAATAGCCTCAGCCAATAATCCGAACTTTCACACTCGCACCAAATAACAAGAAATCTTAGTTCCTCGTATCAATTATATGAATCCAACAATAGTTATTTTGACAAAACCCCTCTCTACCACCACATTTCACAATCTAAACGATTGGTTGACAATAAAATACAGATCCTCAGCTCGATGGAGATAATAATAACCATAGTAATATAAACAATAATAGCAAAAACTGCACTTACAGTAACAAAAGTATAGCTCAGGCCCAGCGTTGTGAGAATTTCTCGACATGGGCTGAGGCCCGCTTAAAACTCAAAAGCCCACAGATGACTGACTATGATGTTTAGAAAGATCATACACATTCCTTTTCTTTCAATCTTTTAAGATAACGGCCATATCATCTATGCTGCACATGGGGGTCCCACACCATCAAACTGGGACCCGCACACAGGCCTATCACTAATACCGCAATGGCTCCTACAGTAATTTCAAGGACAAATAAGGCTAAGAATTGTCAATAAAGTCCAAACTAATTACAGTAAATAAAAATATATCTTCCTTAAAGAGCGCGTGACGTGGCACGTGAAAACGGTGGCAAAAGGTACGCAAAATCCAATAAAGATCTCCTCCGGATCTCATCAGTTGTACCATCCATAATACGACGCGGCGTAGCCGGTTCGGCCCCGGCCCGTGGGCCATCTCCGGCCCGCGCGTGCGCTTTCGCAGTAACCAGCCCACGTCACGTGACGTGCTCCACGCGCATCGAGGCCCACATCGCCGGCACGTCTTAGGAGTGGGACCCCCTGTAAAGTGACTGACCTGTCGAACTAATATTCGTTAGGTTTTTTTTTTAATATATATATTTTTTTGGTGTAGACTAAAAAATTGGAAATGATTATTCTAAAAAAAAAAAAAGGAAATGCAACATTGTTTTGTTATGTCCTTTTTTGTTTTATTTTTTATTATATATATATGGCAACCTATTTTCAAAAATTTTGAACCACATTAATTTATTTCTATAAAAAAAAAACATAATTAAATAAGTTTAAATAGTAAAAAATATATTATCATGACCTCAAATAATAATTGACATATAATAAGAAATATAAAAATTCAACACAAATGAAAGAATTGCACGAATAGTCTATTACTTTTGATGATGTTCCTTATCAACAATGTAATACTTATATAACAAGTGGAATTAAGGGTGTCAAAATGGGTCAATGGGTGGGGTTCGGATTGAATCTGAGTTGATTCCGATATAAACGAGTCAACTTGAACCCTACCTGATTTTGCAAACAGGTCAAAAATTTTAGCCCTGATTTGACCCACGTGGGTTACCAAGTTGATCTAACCTGACCCGTGAACTCGTGTGCAAATAGATGGGTTAGGGTTCGAGCTACATGCGCTATAGCGTAAATGGCAGCAGGAGAGGTGTCAATGCGGTCTGCAGATGCATGTAGGGTCGACTCGACTAGCATAGACCGAGAGGACAGTGACAGGCGAGGACAACACGGGTTGAGGCAGTGGTGGCGTGGCGCAGTGCCGGTGTGCCCTGTTGCTGCAAGTGCGGGATCGATTCAGTCTAAAACTAAAACCCAAATCAAACCCGTATAGTAAAAGGGTTGACCCAACCCCAAAAAAAATCGGGTCAGATCAGATTTTGACACCCCTAAGTGGATAGATCCTCTTGGAGGAGAAATTTGATGTCTTACAATTAGTGACTAAAAGGAGGAGAAATTAGGTAAAATTAATATTATGAAAGATTATTATAAAATAGTGGAAATGACATTTCTTTATCAGATTTAAATGAGAATTTAACTTTTAACAATGTATATTGGAGAAAAATGATTAATGTAGCTGACCTCATTTGTGGGACAAAGACTTGATGTTGTAAAAATGGTGAAAGAATATGGGCCTAAGAACTATATATATATATATATACACACATTAATCCAATGAAATTTCAATAATATATACATCAACAAAACTTAAAATTGGATTACAAAACAGTTCCTTAATCGATCACACTTAGAAGATCCTACCTCCACCTTTTCCTACTCTGCTCGGCCTTTATTAATATCCACATTAAAATATTTCATAGTAATTAATTAATTAAATTAAATATAATGACTTTTAAAGAAAAAAAAAAGTGATAACAATACATGACTTATGATTTCAAGTTATGACTTATAACTTAGAAACCACTTCCCATATAGTGTTCAAGGGGTTCAAAAGCATGACATAATACTTGTTATCAAATATTCAGTTGCACTTAACTTTCAAATTTCATCAGGATTCGTTCAGAGTGTAATAACCTAAACTTTTAAAATAAACTTATTTAAAAACATGAAACTTCCCTCTGAACATTGTCGCCCGATGATCATGATTTTACTAACCAAACAGACATGCTAACATTCTCTTGAGGACAACTCTCATTTCATTGGATTCTTCTAACTCCAATAATGTAATGTGCTTATTATGATGCATATTTGTTATGCTGAGCCAAGGCTTTCCCCCTGAGGAATAGCCTCATTTGTAATCAATTACAAACACTAGTGGTTTCTTTCGACTGGGCAATACGCCGTAGTTTTCCTCCTTTTTAGAATTTTCCACGTAACAAATCTAGTATCTCTAATGAATGTTGCACCCCTCTCTCTATTATCTATATGTGAGCTAGATCGTCGTATAAAATTAGGACGATAAAATATATATCTCTCCACCACCGCGAATGTTCCAACTTGCAACATTGCTATTTATAATTACATCCATGATTGCATTTATATGATAACATATAAATTGATTGATAGATAAAATTGATCAAAGTAGGATTGATGGAAGCTACATTGATACTGATACAATATGACATAACATACAACATGGACGATGATAGACATATTGATACAATACAATCATAAGCATACTAATATAACATATCGATATAGTTTACTGATATGAACATGTTGATAAACAATTATACATGACATAATGATTGATAGAAGCATGTGATAAAACTATTGGCATGAATATAATTGATAATTAATTGAGGCTTATTTCATTGTATAACACATGTTATTGATTGATAGCCTTTTTTATCAACTTTCTTATAAATTAATAAACTTATTTTTCTTATTGAACAATCAAACTTCACTGATCATAATGATTTTACTATTAATTGATATTGATTTCATATGTCGCTTATTGCTGATATTAATAGCTTATTGATTGATATTGATTGGAACGAGAGCATGCATGCATATTGTTTCTTTTGTCTTGCATTAAACGCATGTGTAAGTTTTTGTTACTTGCTCAACTATCCGCTCATTAATTAATTTTTATATAACTTAAATAAGGGTAAGAAGCTTGCGGTATGAGGCTAGTCAGCAGGTGATAGTTTAGATTTTTATTACTAACTCTTTGGCTTCATCAATTATTTTGTACCATGTTGTTAGCTATTATTTATGTGCAATATTTTGAGGAACTAGTCAGATATGTAAATATTCAATGAACGAAAATGCACTTTATTTTTTTCATTTATATTGAAATTGTGAGCTCTTGTAGATACATAAAAGAAAAAAAAATATGTGTAATTCTTTCAATTTAGATTCTGGGACGTCATACCAAATTTTAGGAATCATAACATTCAATTCAAAACATTACTTCTGTTCAATTTACAAAAGTATTAACATATACAATAACATAACAAATATATATATATTTCGATATCTGCTTGTAACTCCACTCAGTCCATCACGGTGACGCCACTCAGAGCTAAAGAACACACAATAGCTTATAATGATTCAATTATATCAGCATAGCTACATCCACTTTAGGAAAGTGTGTGTGGGATCAATTATATGTTCAAGAATAGTTTAATTGATAGATACTTAGAACAAAAAAAAAAAAAAGATTGAAAAGAAATTCTACACTGATGAGGATTAAAGCAACTTTCTTCAACAAAATTTGTCAAATCAAAGAAGATTTGAATGGATTAATATTGCTTTTCTCTTTTCTAGAAGAAGATCATTGCACTGGTGGAAGAACTCCAACATATAATCTTGTGGGTTACAAAGGCAATCAATCAGTTCAGATGCAACAAATGACTAAGTGACACTTGTCAAAAAGACAAAAATAAGTTATGAAAAAGCATTGGTTGGCACCTTTTATAGAAATGCAAAAAATAATTTGGAGGTTTTTTAATTTGAAGTAAATTTGGTGTAAAGTAAATTATTTATATAAGTTTTGAAATTTTTGATATTTAGTTGGATGAAAAAGAAAAGTAAAGTAAACTATCACTTATCATTGTCGGCCACCACTGCCAGTTACCACCATCGCGGGCCCGCCACCATCTGTCGCCGCTGTCAGTCTGTCATCATCATCTTTAAAATTTATAGTGCATTCATTTTATTTTAAATCAAATAAAAACATTCTCAAGCATTTTTTTTATACTCATCCAATTAATATAAAAAATATTCCTTCTATATTGTATTTCTTTTTCAGCCAACCATACCATTCCTTAGCTATTTTTGTTACAAAAAAATAAATTTTCACAACATAAATTAAAATAATAATAATAATAATATTTCTTAAAATAATTTTTTAGCAAAAAATGAAATTTTTTTGTACTAAAAAATACGTTAAAAAGCCAAACAAATATGCCATAGAACTATTTTTTACAAGTTAAGACAATAAAAGAATGATGCATCCTTTTGACTCAATAATCCACTGGGAAATACCGTTTTTTTTTTTTAATTAAAAAAATTAAGTGGCTGATGCCAATGAGTAATTAATTAGATTGTGTGTTCTAAATGCAATTAAAATAATCCCATCGTATATGGACGCTCATAAAAATAAGCCTACAACTACTAAGCCACTTAGCCACCTGTCACAGCATAGTGTGTTTTAATTATGCAGGCCTGAGCATCAAATTTTAATAGATTAATGATTCGTTTGGGACGGCTTTCTTATTGCTTCTTAAAATAATTTTTTTTGGTAAAAAAAAAAATTAGTAGAAAACTGTTTTATGAAGCAGTAAAAAAGTTGTCCCAAATGAAACCTAAAGCTTCGTTTGGAACAGCTTTCTTATTAATTTATGAAACAACTTTTTAGTATGAAAATTTCGAACTCGAAATTTTTATACTAAAAAATAGTTTTAGAAAGCAGTAAGAAAGCTGTCTCAAATGAAGCATAAATAAGAGAAAAATGATTAATGTGGTTTGTTTTTTTTTCTAAATGATCAAAATAGTCCCTAACTATATAAAAACATTAATTTGGTCCATTGACTCTTTAAACAAGGATCAAATTGGTACTTCCGTGAAATCATTAAAGCTTCGTTTGCTACAGCTTTTTCATTGCTTTTTAAAATAATTTTTTAGTACAAAAAATATAATTCAAGAAATTTTTTAACTAAAATAATGTTTTAGAAAGCATCAAGAAAGCTATCCCAAACGAACCCTAAGTCTCTATTTAAAAAGTCAATGAACAAAAAGTAGAACTTTAAATAGTTAAGAATTGTTTTGATATTTCATAAAAAATTGAAGTACATTTTAATTATTATTTAGATTAAATAAATATGCAAAATATATAAAAAAAGAGATAATTTAAAGAGAAAATTAAAAGCAAATATAACAATGCAAAATAAAAATTGACAAATATAATTTTATAAAATAATTAATTTATTATTCTTTCAAAAAAGCAGTAAAAAAGCTGTCCCAAATGAAACCTAAAGCTTTGTTTGGAACTGCTTTCTTATTAATTTATGAAGCAACTTTTTAGTATGAAAATTTCGAACTCGAAATTTTTATACTAAAAAATAGTTTTAGAAAGCAGTAAGAAAGCTGTCTCAAATGAAGCATAAATAAGAGAAAAATGATTAATGTGTTTTTTTTTTTCTAAATGATCAAAATAGTCCCTAACTATATAAAAACATTAATTTGGTCCATTGACTCTTTAAAAAAGGATCAAATTGGTACTTCCGTGAAATCATTAAAGCTTCGTTTTTGACAGTTTTTTCATTGCTTTTTAAAATGACTTTCTAGTACAAAAAATATAATTCAAGCAAATTTTTAACTAAAATAATGTTTTAGAAAGCATTAAGAAAGCTGTCCCAAACGAACCCTAAGTCTCTATTTAAAAAGTCAATGAACAAAAAATAGACTTTTAAATAGGCATGAATTGTTTTGATATTTCATAAAAAATTGACGGATCATTTTAATTATTATTTAGATTAAATAAATATGCAAAATATAAAAATGAGATAATTTAAAGAGAAAATTAAAAGCAAATATAACAATGCAAAATAAAAATTGACAAATATAAATTTATAAAAGAATTAATTTATTATTCTTTCAAAAAAAATTCCTGAATTTATTAGAGAAAAGGAAGGTTTTAAAAGCTGAATACAACAATTATCTGTCTCATTCATTTTCTTTAATGTAGATTTTAGATTGAAGTATGTAATTTTCAAAAAGTTATTTTATTAAAATAATTTAAATGGAAGTGCAAAATAATTTAAATGGAAGTGCTCTATATGAGGTTTGATACTTATGACAAATAGCATATCCTCACATATATTTTCTGAGGATATTGAGGGAATTTTTTTCTCCTATAATTTTTTTTGGGATAATGAAGAGTCATTAGTTTATTTGTGGAGTCTAATTAAGCAAATTTTTTTATAATAATTAGGTTTAAATACAATACATTCATCTAATTGATTTAATTCACTTAGGTAAATGGATTTTGGATCAAAATAGATTGATAACTAATTTGAAATAATTATTTAATTATTTTTTAATTAAAAAGCTTATAACGAGTAATAAAGATAGATGGCTTTGTAATTACATGAACAACAAAATAAAAGGTTTTGAGACGCTAATATAACATCTTAAATAGCTTTAACTCTTCCCCCGCATTTTTGTAGTGATTAGATTCCAGTTTAAGAATTCAACCATCATGATTAGTTGCATCTTATTAATCCTCTAATCATTTAATTTAATAATCATTGCTTTTAACTACATATTTGTTAGCATTAAGATTAGACTAAAGTTTAGGTCCTTTTGTCACAACCTTGATAAAATAATAATTGTGTCCCTTATGTATTTCCTTAAGTCTAATTAGAAGTCAATTGGGTCTAAGGTAGCTCACATATCAAAAGATAACATAGTTGGCTAAGTAAACTCATAAGGAAGGCTAATTTAGGTCAAGCTGGCCTTGGTATAGTATAACACACATGCGACCCAAGAGAATCCATCTTGGGATTTGAGCAAGGATGGCGCTATATGAGTTTAATGAATCTTACCTTACATATAAGAAGCGGATCCTTTGCGAAGAGGGCGAACTTAGTGGACTCATATGTGAATGTGTGCTTGCGCATTTATACAACTCAATTATGTGTTAAATCACATAAAATAAGTATAACTGATACATCCTCAAAAAATTATCTTGATCGGGCATGAATCTCGAGGAAAAATCAAATTGGAAACTTCTGAAATTAAAATTGGGATCATCCGAACTCTGATTTCAGCAAACTTATAGTCGAACTAAACGTCTCGAGAATACGAACCCAACGACACCAAAATCGACTCAATCTGAGTCCAAATGGGTCCAAACTAAGGGCCTGAAGCGTTGTTGGAAGGTTTGAACCACAATTTGGGTTACCAAATGTGACATGCTTATAGTCGAATCGAGCGGCTCAATGAGACAAATCCAATTAGCCCAATATCACATAATTATGACATCATTAAGACCTTTAAATGTCTAGCAAATAGTCCATGATCAAGGGATTCAACATCGTCCGTCCATCCAAATCACTCCCCATTTAATTGCTCTTGATCCTCCTCCTATTTATGGGCCATGCCACTCTAGAAAATCTATAAATAAACACCTCATTCCTCTTGAAAAGGGACCCTAAACACAAAGAGAAAATAGAGAGATCAAAGATCCGCCGGACCACCACTTAAGGATCCGAGCTCCGTCAGACCACCACTTGAGGCCCTAAGCTCCGTCGAATCATCACCTGAGGCCCTGAGCTCCATCGAACCACCACTTGAGGCCCTGAGTTCCGCTGGACCACCACTTGAGGCCCTGAGCTCCGCCGGACTACCACTAAAGGCCCTGAATTTTGTCGGACCACCACATGAGGCTCAGACTTATGCCAGACCACCACCTGACACCCGGAGTTTCGCATGACCATCACATGAAGCCCTGAGTTACGTCGGACCACCACCTAAGGTCTGGACTTATGCCGGACCACCACTTGACACCAGAATTTTGCAAGACCACCACTTGATGCCCTGAATTCCACTGGACCACCACTTGACACCCTGAGTTCTGTCAGACCATCTCCTAATGCCCGAAGTTCTGCCATACAACCACCGGACACCGGAGTTCTGCTAGACCATCACCTGACACCCGGTGTTCTGCCAGATTGACCACGACATGACGCCCGAATTTCCAATTAATGCTGGACTTCCGACAAACCATCAAGTGACGTCACACCTTCATTCCCATTTGTCACTAGATTTCAACCATACATTTTGCATTTGTAATATGATCGCTCTAAAGAACGAGTCAGCCCGTTGTAACCTACTCGAATTCTAGTGGAATCATTTTCAACTGTGCCATGCCCCGTGATTTTTCCCTTTTCATGATCACATAAAAAATATTGTGTTCTCTGTGTGACCTGGATATCCATACAACGCTAAGACATGTGATTATAACTATTTGCCGTATATATTCTAGCCCGCAATAATAACCATCACTTAATATATTAATTTCTATATCATATTATAAACTTCTTTGATCTGATGGTGTCAGTATTTATATCATATTTGCATTGTTCATAATCTCACTCATAGCATTATAATCATCACCATCATATTATGTGTAGTTTGGTGTTCACTATGCTTAGTGAATCCTAACTCATGTGATTCATTTCTTTCATTTCATTTAACTTTTTGACTTATATGTATATATTCTTTCTTGCCCACCACCCCTACCCCAACTCCCATCGCACTAACCACCATTAGGATCCCTGTGATTATTATTTCCTAGTTGACCTATAAATAAAAATGCCAACCAATACTCAACCAAACTTTGAATTAAGTGATTAACAAAGACTATATTCCTCTTAATGCGTAAGCACCCATATATTCAATTTCCCTTCTATTTATAACTCATCACTTCTTTATTTCTCATCAACTCCCTCAACTGCCAACACAATAATAATAATAAAGAACAAAAACATAAACATAAATCATGTTGAAGAAATCTCCAAAATAAGACTCTCAAAATTATCATAAAATTTTGTACTAGAAACCTGCTTTTTAGAAAGCCATCCCAAATGAGGTATAAGGCTTTGTTTGGGACGGCTTTCTTACTGCTTCTTAAAGCAATTTTCTAATACAAAATTTTTAATTTTTGTACTAAACCGTTTTAAGAAGCAGGAAGAAAGTTGCCACAAACAAGAAAAATTATTTTGTGCGGACGTCGAACGCCATCAAGAGACCAACCATAATGTGTCACGTCACCCTTGTGCTCTGTTCCGCGGCTCGGTACTGCTCGGTACCGCTGATGTGACGCATTCTGGTTGGTCTCCGGACGGCGTTCTGCATCCAGTCTCCGCATAGAATAATTTCTCCCCAAACAAAACCTAAGTCAATGATGTATTATTATAGAGTGCGTCACCACATGCCTCTACAATATATTGAAGGAGAAACATCCAAGTCCTAAACAGGGTATTCCACTACTGCTTTATGCTTATTCTTATCTCCTATCATTGTTTTAATCAGATCCTTCTACAGATCCACATAATTTTGACCTGAAGATCACTTTGGTGAGTTCTACTTAATATTATGGATCTGATTTAAGAATGCATTGAGTATAGATAATACTTTTGACTTTGTTGCTTTTTTGATAGGATTTGAGCATGGATTTATTTAATTGACAAAATCAGGATTCAAAAGTCAAGATATGTGCAGATTAGGTGTGATATTCTGACAAAAATTTTATTTTGTCAAACAATAATTTTGATATGATTTACTGAAATCAATGTATTTAAAAGTTTTTTGTTGAAGAATTTATAGTCGATTTCAGTATGTTTTAAATTTAGTTTTTGGTAAAATTTTAGTTGAGGTAAATTATCTCGATAAGCCTAGTCTAATATTGTATGATTCTGAGTTCATTAAGGCTTCGTTTTGAGACAATTTTCTTATTACTTCTTAAAGCAGCTTTTTAGTACAAAAAATTAAACAATAAGAAAGCCGTCCCAAATGAAGCCAAATATTGAGATGTGTTGAGTATATATATATATATATATATATATATATATATATATATGCAAAACTTCTATTGCACATTTGCACTTGAATATCTCCCACATCAAAAATTTCAACATATGAACATCATATGTACATGCAAATAAGAATAGAGTTGACATGTATATATAACGCTGAATATAAATATGAGGATATATGAAGTGCCACATGTACAATGCTTTAGGGGCTAAAACATGTATAATTTGCATGCATACTCAATATTTAATATTCTAAGGAGTATTCACAGATGACGCATAAAACTTCATTTTAAAGCAATTAGTAAATTGTAACAAATATTGGAAATGCCACATTTATAAAAAGAAGTTCAACAATTTCTATATAAAAAACAACCAATGAAATTTAGATTTCTTACTATTAAAATGATCGGACTGGAAAATTCCACAACATACCAAAACTTACATAGTGAAAAGTTCTTTAAACATAACACTGGGCTCCCAAGACTAGCGCTGCAGCGCTCCCAAAACTTCCCTCCCAAATAGAGGGCAAAGCACTATAGTGCTCCTGAGACCAGTGCTGAAATTCTCCAAGAGGGATTTTCCCACTTTAACTTCTAAAGATTCTTTTAAAGATTCTACATATAATTGATTCTTTTAAAGATTCTACATATAAAGAATTAATGAATTGTAACCAATATTGGAAATGTCACATTTATAAGAAAAAGTTCAACAATTTGTATATAAAAAACAACCAATGAAATTTAGATTTCTTACTATTAAAATGATCGGAATGGGAAATTCCACAACATACCGAAACTTACATAGTGAAAAGTTCTTTAAACATAAAAAAAACATTTCATTCTAAATCTATTCAAACAAACATCAGAATTGGATTTAAAAAAAAATGATATCAGAATCCTACATATAGTAGAACAATTTTCTTAATTGACATGATAGTTGAATCCCACACCAGGCCTTCGAAACCAACTCTTTTGTTTCTCTTTCCTCTTCTCCTCATCTTCTTCTCTATCACTTACTGAAGGTATTGTAACACCCAAGGGAAGATTTTAATTTATGCCACTTATACCTCTCTCAACCCAAATTCAAATTTCACTCTCACGACCATCTATTCATCCAAAGAATAAAATAAAATACATATCCGTAATATAATTTTTTTTTTTAAATCTGCAAACTTATCTGGAGATCCAATTTAATGGTTCATAATGCATGAATTTCAACAAAATATTTAAATAAAATTTGAACTAAAAAAAAGTACACCTTACGGCTTACAAATTGGGAACCTTCTGCTTCCTATCAGAATAAACCTACTCAGTGGAGCCCTTTCCTTTACCTAAAACATTTTGAGCAACAAAATGAGTGCAAAACTTAGTAGGCCAACTTGTCTCCAAAACATAATTTAATTAATAAATTATAATTATAATACATATGACAACAAAGAATTTTACCTTTTATATTTTAAATTTATAACAAAATAAGATTTATAATTTGTAAAGCTTATAAGAAGAATAGGTTAGACAAACTGCTAATATGCAGAACAAGAACAAAATAAAGTATTTCCAACACAAAGCCACTACAAAGTTAGAGCAAAACGGAGAAGTAAAAAACATATGTACATTGAGCCCAAACATAAAAATTAAAGTGCATTTTTCTTTCCACAATAAAGCTCTAGAATGCATGGAAATGCACAATGATGCATATGCATGGTATAACTAAGAAATTAAAATTGAGTGTATTCAAAACATCTTGTCACACAAGAAACCCCAAAATTCCTATTGCCTACCCTAAAATTATAGAATATTATTATTTTCATCGAGATTATATAAAATGCCAGTTTATCATATTTTGTCAACTACATAGAGTTTTAGAAATGAAACATTTTTCCAACTCCTAGAAATTTATCCAGAGAAAACCAACCCTTGAAAATTTACACTTATATGATCAATTTGTTCAAAATAGAGTATAAAAACATTATATTAAAAGTTATGTGATGAAACTTCTCCCAAACTTTAGATAATATGTTTTAAAGTATATCTTTTTATAGAAATACTAAAATCGAAATTAGAAATAGAGCATAGGCTATCTACCTTAAGTCTGACAATTTTTTTAACTAGCTTGATAGAACATTTTCGAGTTCCGCCTCACCTTCCCCCTGTCTTTCTCTCTCCTCTTTTCTCCTCTTCCTTTCCTTCTATTCTCTAACAAGAATGGGTTGGGTGAGGTGGTTAAACAAATGGATTAAGATATTTATTTAAAAAAGAACTCATTTTGGCTTAGCACGCTACAGTGCTGTAGCGCTTTAAAAGAATAGTCCAGATCCTCCCAAAATCTCATAAACATAGAGTTGAGCACCGTAACACTCCCCTAAATTCAACTCTCAAATAAAGAGCTCAATGCAGCAACATCAATCTTCCCAACATCGTGGTGTTCTCTTTCATTTTTTGTGACTTACATTTTCATTTTTCCCAATTTCTTGACTTATCTAAGGTTAATCTAGCACCATATGACTTACAATAAACAACTATACTAAGGTTTAGTTAATTTCTTGAATTGTGTGATGGTGGGTGTTACATGTATGGGGGATGTAAATTAAATGATATGATAAATTTTATATTAAAATATCATTTTTTTATGTTGTGTCGCATCGTTACCTTACCTAGCGCTAGTTGTAGCACTTTCTCGGATATTCTAGATCTTGTTAGATAAAAATAATAGAGCCACAATGTCGCCTAATTGATTTATCGAAATAGATACTTTAACACCGCCGTGCTCTAAAACTTCTCCTCCCAAATCGAGAGGAAACATCACACTGGGCTCCCAAGACTAGCGCTGCAGCGCTCCCAAAACTTCCCTCCCAAATAGAGGGCAAAGCACTATAGTGCTCCTGAGACCAGTGCTGAAATTCTCCAAGAGGGATTTTCCCACTTTAACTTCTAGACTCACCTATTCAACTATATACTCCTTTATATTTATAATTTAACATATTTAGAGACAAATATAAGATTCTTACCAAGTTATGTAGTTGTGGGCATTACATAGGTTGCAGGGTTAATGAGCTCCAAGGCCAATTGACAATGGTAGGGCAAGTTGAGCATTTAGTTAATGAATAACTTCTTTGTGGTTGAAACGATGAGTGGGATTGATGACACTCCATCATGAAGGATGGTAAGCAACATTGACGGTGAGTTCTTCTTAAAGGGGGAGAATGGAGAGTAAGGCAATTCATTACGGTTCTTAGTTGTTCGAGTGGGAGGCGCTTGACACCAGCCCCATTATGGAGCTAAATCCAATGAATTTGAAACAAGCCTTCATGAGGTCCCCAAGGTGTGAGTTCTTCTTCCTTAACCCACTGAATAACTATTAAATGCCTAAAAAGCCAAATGTGAGTGTACAAATCTAATTCAAATTTCTTGGGATGGGGTGCTTAGTATTATAAATGGTTGTTATTAAAAAGTTCTTAAGAAAATCAATGGGAGTAAAGCTTTCTCTTATTTAAAAAACCATGAAGGACACATCAATTTGGATAACTCAAAGGGTACCAAATATTGGACAAAGTTCTCAATGCAAAGTCATTCAGTGAGCTCCATAATATATGTAATAAAAAAATGAAAGTTTTATTTAAAAGATCATGGAGGGTATGCTTATTTTAAACTCCCTAGGGAGAACCTTGTGTTGAACAGGTTCTTCTTGAAAAATTCCCTAAGAAGAATCCACCATCCAAAGAACTTTGCCCTGGATTAAGATTAAGCTTTTGTCTTCCTACCTCTCAACCAAAGAAACATTGATGATGAATGTTGTTTACAAATGTCTAGAGGACTATATCCATTATATGGGAGATTCTCAAATTGAGATACTCCATTTTCTACATGAATCCCACCAATCGAGGCCATCACATCAAAATATGGTTGGATCCCACCATTCTTTAGCATAATTTTAATCACCCACTTGCAGTTATTTAAAAAGCCACCTCAAACAATAAATTTGAAGTTCAACTTGCATAAGTTGATCTTTTCAAACAAGCCCATTATGAATGAGTCACAATATAACATAATAATATGTAAAAAAGTATTTGTATTAAAAAATCGTTGGATTGACTCATTACTATATAAACCTCATAAGGGCATGGATACAAACAAATGTCACTTTATCCAAAAATTTCTAATAGGGCTAATGAGAAGGAGCCATTTGAGATGTGAGCATCCTTTTGAGATTATACTTAGTATTTTCCCAATATTTACTTGGTTTTTAAGAACCGATAAGTCAATGAATATTAAATTATTTGCTCCATATTATTTTCCCTATTTTAGGGATGAGCTAACTTTCTAAAATATTACGGGTAAAATTATACTCATTAACAAAATCATTTGGAGCACCCATGAGCCTCCACCCAAACGACAAATGAAAATGCATTTTTGCATATTATGTAGGCTGTGAATAGTTTCCACACCAATATCGACGTCACAATTTTCACCAAAAAAACAGAAATGATAAAGAATATACAAATAATATTTTTGCGTGTGTTAAAAATAAAATTTAGTTGAAGATAAATTACTGTCTAATATAATTATAATCTGAGGTGAAAAATAGATTGTTTGTTTAGCCATGCCCCTAACTGGCACCTAATGGGGCTCTTTATCTTTACGAGAAATTATTACGAGGTCAATTAAAATACGTCACATCATCCCATACATAATAAAATAAAAATGTTGCTTGTTTTAATTTTACCTATTTTACATGGGGACTTCTATTCATCTATTGCGCCGGCCACTGTAGAAGCAGATTAACGAAGAAAGAGAAAATGGGTCCCGCTCTCAAATACCGGATCTCATTGCTTCTCAAATCCTAACGTCCGATTCGGATTATTATTCCCTTCTATTTACCACTAATCTTAGAGAGAGAGAGAGGGCTTCGCGCGCGCGAAAAGAAGCCTATACAGTAAATAATGAAAGGAAGGAGAAAAAGGGTAGATGGGGGCCAGATCCACTGCCCTGTGTGTCTGTGACCTCTGCCAAATTACTGAAACAACCCCTCACCACTCACCAGCGCAGCAGGAGAGGGGGAGAGAGAGAGAGGCGACCCACTGTTTTCCAGAAGCAGAGTTCAGCGACAGCAGCTAACGCCTTGTTGCTAGAACGAATTTATAAAACGAAGAAACTGGAAAGAGAAGGTAAGAGGAACAGAGGGCGTAAATAGAGAAGGATAAAAGGACGGAGAAGAAGCGGGAGAGGAAACAATGATAGAGGAAGAGAACGGAGTTGACGCAAGGCTTCAGGCCATATCGGCTGCTATTCGGGTGGTTCCGCACTTTCCAAAGCCAGGTCCTTTTGCACGCTGAACGTCCTCACTCTCTTTCTTAATCTCTTATTCTGCTCACCGTAAAGATTTGATCTTGGTGGGTGTTTAGGGATCATGTTCAATGACATCACGACGCTGCTGCTTCGGCCCAAGGTCTTTAAGGACGCGGTGGAGTTCTTCGTCCACCGTTATAGAGACATGGGAATCGCTGCAGTTGCAGGTAATGTGATTTTTCTCTACAGCGTTGGTTCTTTCAAGCTCTGTTTTGATGTTTTTTGGTCGCATGGCTGCATTTACTCGAGGGAGTGGAGGAATTCGTAGCTTTGGTTTGGGGTTTCTGTGACTAAAGTTAAGCACTTTGTTGTTATTTTTGTCCTATTTTTGAAGGGTTTTGAAGGCTTTTGTTTGGTGTTGAAAGATGATATTTATTTGGTTTTATTACTGAGTTTCTTTCAGAAGTTTTGAATTGATTCGACAGTGCAGGATCTTTTTTTTCTCACACTTCGCTGGAGTTACCTATCAGATCAGAAATGTCTTCCTCTAGGAATGCCTATATGTTATGAACTTATTGTGACAATAGGTACTTGTAATGGGGTAGTTAAATTTGCAGTATTTTTTTTTTTGGTGATTGAGATGCCCATAAAGCAGAATAATTAAAAGTTTGAGAGGCACTGTTGGTTTGACGAAGGCTTTCTTTTTTTGATCTGATGAATTTGGATATGCTACTCAATGTTGATTAACTCCATAGGAAAGGATATGATTTAAGTTAGTACACAGTGGTGAATGGGCTTTGAATCTATGTGGGTGATTGAATGCTCTGTGTTAATCACTTTGAAAAGATTAGCTTATAAAAAAGCTTAATCTTAATTGCTTTGAGAATATAAACTATTGAAGTAATAATCTTAGTTATGATTATAAATTCTATGATGATTCATTTATATAATGAACTTAACTTAAGTAGTAGTAGATGTAGTTTCATCTCTAATAATAATCTAAAAAAATAATATTTTTATGGTTGTTTGGGCAATATGGATATGGAGTTGAATGGGTATCCCAAAGGAAAAATGTCTTGTAAGTTCCTTTAATCTTTGGTCATGAATGTATTTTGCATTTGTATTTTAATTCATTAATAGCATAATTAGTAGGCATCATACGTATCCATTATGCTTTAAACATGTTTTGCTTATGTTTTTTTATGTGTAATAAGGACACTTTATTTTCATCTTGTATTATTCTTAATGTATTTGGGGTGATTACTATGAACCCCGGTGTTAGTCTTGTATTAGGACACTTGATTGAAATTAATTGAATTTTGAATGAAATTGTGAGATGTCTTATTTAATTACTAAGCTAATGCCACAATTATTTTAGAATTTCTGCTTATAAGTTTTTGTTTAAATTGTTGTATAATTTTGTATGGCCTTATTTTTCTAGTTGTTAACTTTGTTAAGGATTTCTTTAGAAAGCATTTCATGGTTTAGATGACACTTGATTTAAATTGTATATATCTCTTGTTCAAATATATAGTTGCTTATAACTTTCATAATTAATTGTAAGTTTCTAGTGAATATTATCCTGGAAATTATATATATGATATATATGATTAATAAATGATGTAAAAATATATGATGCATGTGACAAATTTACTAATATACTTATATGTTTTGTAATGAATACACCATAAACAATTTCTAGAGAGATAATTGAAGATGTAATGTTTATAATTGTTGGGTTTCGTAGAGCTTTCTTCTAATAATTGGCAAACTGCATAAATATGATTTGTCTATCTTATGGATGAACTACTTGTTTAAAGAAATTTAATCAAAATTGTTTAAAGTTTAGCATTTTAAGTTATGTATCTTCAAATTTATCCAGTAAATGGAGATTTAAATTTCAAATTTTCTTGAAGGCATGCATCATGAACAAATCCTAATATGTTGACGAAGTTTAACAATGCAACCTATCAATAAGGAAATATGATTCATATAATATGGCGCATACATTACAATGCCTCTCTTGTCATTGTGAAGCCTCGCCAAACACTTCATAGAAAAGCTATAGCCATTTGACATTGTGATGTTTTTTGCTATGATCATTTGAGCAGTGTCTACATGTCTTAATTTCGACTAATTCACATTATTGAAGAGCTAGAGATTTGTTTCTTACTCATTGATCTCAATCCACTTGACTTGATCTTCAACAATATTTCTTTTATTCTTAGGTTTCTTATGTATTTTAGAGAATTCATGCTTATTTTCATTGGCGTGTAACTGTGTACACTTTGTCTCATCATGCATCCAGAGCAATAATTTAAGCTAATGGTTTTGGTAGGGTATTAATTATAACTTTTAGCCCCCTAGGTGGTGACCCTTTTGTTCAATTTTAAAAGGTAAAAGTTGTGCATTGTTGATGGGCGATGCACAAAACCTTGCCCTAGCTTTAATAGGGAGGAAGAGTGTGTGTTTTGATTTTAAAACCCTAATCTCTGAGTTTCTAGGGAGGAAATCTAACTCATCATGTAATTTTCTTGTTATTACAGTATATTGTGCAATAAGGACTATTGCATACCAATTATGAGCCTTGTCCAAAGGTTATCACAAAATAGTTTGCAATTTGGCTAGTTATTCACTACTTGTTAGAAATGCATGTTGGAATACCAAGGCCATGTTTGTAATGTTTGTGAATTCATGTGATGATCCCTATTTTAAGATACCGCCAATACATGGATTTACTTTTATCTTTGTTATTGTTCTCCCTATTTACCATTCTTATATATTTTATTGTTGGTTTTTGATAGAGTAAGGATAAATTTGTTAAACCTACATTTTTTTATATAGGGTTGTTTGGTTTGAAGAAAAAGTGGGGAAAAGTATTTCAAATGTAATTCACCCTCTTTTTTTTTTTTTACTTTAGTGTACTTGAAATCATTAGATTTGGATAATTTAGGTGTCTTTGCCACTCGTCGTTGGCCATCGCTTGCCTCCCACTGGCTGCCTCTCGGGCTTTCTATTTCATTCATTTTACTTCAAGCAAAAAAAAAAAAGGCTGCCTCTCGGGCTTTCTATTTCATTCATTTTACAAAAAAAAAAAAAAAAAAAAAAAACAATCACATGCATTTATTTTACACTCATTCAAACAACTTAAAATATTTCATATATATTATATTCCTTTTAGACTGTATTATATGTTATTCAACATTCTTTTTTTTTTAGCAAAACAAACACCTCATAATTCACATGCTCCAAGGAATTAATAATTAATTTGTAAGGAAGAAGTGTAATATTTGCATGAAACGTGAATTTCTTTCTTTTATACATGCAATGGGTGGTTTTCTTATACCATAATGAATTTTTAACAACAATATTCGGCCTTTAGACAAACACTTGTAACATGCAAAAATAGTTATAAATTTTTGTATCAGGTATTGAAGCTAGAGGATTTATATTTGCTACTTCAGTAGCTCTAGCTATTGGTGCGAAGTTTATACCACTACAAAAACCAAAGAAGTTTCCAGGTACCATTGAATTTTTTCCATAATTTATAGTTCATCTGTTCCGCATGTTAACCACTTGAGTGATTTTATTTTTGTTACTTTCTTTGTATGATGTGTTTTTGTAGTTAAAATTTTCCTCCTGCATTATTCGGCCTCACATTATGAAAATAAATTTAGGTATCACACAACCATGGTAATGGAAAATGTTGGGTTGTCTTCTTCTTCTCTTTGGGAGGAAATTCTATTCCATACTTTATTGCATTAGAGTTTTGCTACTTTCCTTATCTGATGTTTGAAAGGTCTCTACTAGCTTTATTTTGTATACTGTATGAATTTGTTGCTATGTCATTTGATGATACCAATGCCCTTACCTCTTAGCTTGTTACTTAATAGATATTTACAAATATTGTTCTTTGCTGTAGCTGTTTTAGTTAACTAGATTGAACTTTTCCCTTTTTAAGAATATTCACCTATCTACCTTAGGTTTGTTCCTCATCAATTAAAAACTAGGCATCATCGTAGAGACAAGAAAATCATTCGAAATTTTATGTCAAGATAAATATTAGGTGTAATACTGTAGTATTTAATCTATTTAAATACTCAAAACACATAAATAAAAAAGAACCCGATTCATTCTTTTTAAAGTTGTCCCACCAACAAATCTTAGTATTATATGACTCTTGTTAGTACTTGTATGATATTGCATTAGGAATAAACTTTTGTGGTTCTAGAGCTTTGCCCCTATTCTTGCGCTGTTGAGAAAAGTTTGGAGCTAATGATTTCCTTTTTGATGCTTCATGGTTTGGAAGGCCTTTTGTATGTTTTGGTTTCCAATTATATGTAGTTGATAATGGGGTCAAATATCCTATCTGGAAAACTAGATTGTCAATGTGTACTTATGGCTTCATTCTTAAAGTTTCATCTCATATTGCAATTTGCTCGGTCTTGATATAGAATTATTCTTTTTGGAATGATCAGGTATGATAGGTGCTAAAGGACTCCTGTAGATGTAATGTTATTATTACTAAGATTTTTTTTTAATTCTGGAATGACTTCCATGTTTTATTCAAGATGTGATAGAAGTTTTGATTACTAAATAGACGTACATGTGTAGGGCAAGTTGGATTTTGTCCCTCAATTGTAGGCATTGAAAGTTGGTTCTCCTTTCCTCTTGTTTGTATGAACAAACTTTTATATTCTTAGAATATTGTGAATTCATTATCTTATAATGAAATTCATGAAATTCTACCATTAAATTGATTAAAATGTTTAAATGATGAGGATAATTCTATATCTTTATGCCTTGGTGGTTCCTCTATTCATATCGGTAGGATGAAAGGGGTTGATTAAGATGTTCAAGATTTGTGTTACATGTAACATAAACATTGATTGAGGCAACAACAATGATTGGGTTATGACAATGGAGGATATGATGGACAGAAAACTGTATGAAGCCTTGATTTGGATGCTAATAAATGCCCTTTTGGGCTTAGGTCTTAATTAGTTATGCATATGGTGCTAAAAGTGGAAGCAAGGGTTGGGAGGGAGTGCTACATTTATCAGAAGCATCAAAAGAGGCAAGAATGATAGGCCAACATTGGAGGAGGCTACAAATGATGAGTCATGCAACGTTGGCTTAGATTCCTAATGTATGCATATTTTTTTACCTTAAACTTGGTAATTTTTTATTTGTGCCGGCTATATTGAATGAATTTGAGTTTTGGACAATAAAAAGACTGTTGGGCCCAATTTGTATTGGAAATAAAAATGTGAAGTTTAATTCACAACAAAATTATGAATGATAAATTGAGGATGATTATATTAAAAGAATGATGGGACTAGCATGTATTGAAAACTTAGTGGAAAATTGGTTTGTTATATTTGGACATGTATATTAAGGGTAGAAAATGTTTCCATTGGTTGAGCATATAAAATTAGTTTTGAAGGTTATGAAGGAAAATTGGTAGGTTTATGATAACAATATAGAAGTTGTTCAAAAGATTTGTGTAAAAGTAGATTTAACACTTGAGTTTTTCAAATGCATTGTATTTATTTTATGCTGCATTTGGAATAACTATGCATCCTAAATACTTGTAACAAAACAAATATTTAATATAAATAATTGGTATGAGGCTAATGAAGATATAATGATGCTGATGATTTAAGTGACCTACATTGAGTTCAATATCTACTTAGGTATAATATGTTAACATTATTTTCTTTAATTTTTGTAATCCTTTGGTTGGGCTGCATTCGACCTAACTTGCTCATTGAACTACCAAGATGCAACATGAATGCAAAATAATAACGAACAATGTTCATAAAGGCATTTTGGATTTTTTTAACACGAATAGTCCAATTAAATAAAATAACTATGCTTACTAGAAAAAATAATAATATATTCATATTAGGGCATCATCATTTTCCTTATGTGACTCATATGAGCCTTAATTGAACCCACAAGTATCATGTTCTCCTAGATTTGTTCTCTCCCATCCAACCATCATGTCTCCCTCATGCCCCGCCACATTCTTTCCCTAAAAAGCACATGCACCCTTCCAACCTTAGCTTCTCATCTTCTCACAACTCACTGCCATAGGTTTTTCCCTTGTGCTATCCCCATTACTATTGCTCTCTGCAGATTCTAGCTTGCTTGCTCTAAGCCTTTGCCCACATAGTGCACAATCTTCTCTCCATCCCCAACCTATAATGTGCCCCGCTTCTCTCTCATGTTCTCTTTAGGAAATCTCACTTGCTCTCATCGTTGACCCATTGTTTGACCATCTCTCGCTAACATGAGCTTTGCACTTGACCTGAGTGAATAGTCTTAGGATCAATTGTTTAGCCATTTGAGTCCAAGTCATGTAATGTACACATGCACGGGCATGTTTCTCACGATCATTCCCTTATGCAAAAATGTAGATGAATATTTTAAAGATAATGATATTTTGTCATGCTTAATTGAAGACCCTGCATTGTTGATCTTTTGTCAGACTAAATTTTGAAGACTAACCCTCTAGCATTGATCATTATTTCTGCATGAGGTCCCCATGTAAAGTGATATATTTTTTTGTCAATGACTATGTATGATCAAATGTCTATTGCCGACTCTTGAATCTTTGTCAGTTGATTGCCATTGTAGTTGTAGGTGAGCATAATCTCATTCGTGCATCTGATCACTCGCTAAGGGGAATTCGATGATAGCATCATTCTCATAATCACCTATAAGAAAAGAAAAAATATTGTTCTTGAAAAGACTAAAATAATGTAGTTGAATGGTTGAAGAGATGTTGATCTTTAATTCAATTAAGATAAAGACCTGTAGTCATTAAAAACTACCCCTTTGTTGTTGATCTTTGGTTTGACATGAGGTCTCTCCCTAAGTTGATTTTTTATCCAAATGCAGAGTAATTGATTGCTTGCAAACAATCGCAGACAATAAAAAATTCAACAATGATACTCGAATCACTATTTTGATGTTTGTTATTGTGATCAGTGATCAAATATAGGCTTGTCGCACCAAATCTCTTTGACCGCCCACTTGTCGAGAGTTAGTTGTTATTATCATTCTTGTAATCACTAATGAAAAAAAAGGAAGGAAATAAAAGAAAGAAATAAAAAGAAAATGATAATTTTTTTGTAAAAGTTTAATGAATTAGATGAATAATATAATCACTATAATGATGATCTCGCTTGTGAATCTTTGGCTGACCAATCTTTGAAGACCTCCATTGTTGATCTTTGGTCCTATATGAGGTATCTCCTCCCTTTGTTAGTTTTTGTTAAATTCATAGCAATTTTTTTGACCACTAATTTTGTCAAATCAAAACTTGATGTAACTTCTAGGTTGTTATGAGAGAATGCCTACACAATCTCTTTGATGTAGTATGCATGCTCAAGGCCTTGTCTTGGTTGTCAAATATGAACTAAGCGTCGTCATTAGAGTTTTGGTTATTGGGTTCCTCTCTTTCCAATGGATGTAAGTCCTATTAAATTAAACTAATTATGCCACATTACTTATAAGATAAGGCCCTGAGATATAATAATGAGATTTCCCCTCCCTTATGTTTATAAGTCTCTTATATGCCTTTTAATGGATGTAAGCCTCCACGCTAGCAATTTGAGTTGGCATTAAGCCAATAAGCTTGTATAATTAAACTATTTGGTCCAATTACCTATAGGATAAGATCGTAATACCCATTGTTGGGCTCTCCTCTCCCTATAAGTTATAAATTTGGCTTATGGGTCTTTCAACAGTTGTAAATTCCAACATAAACTATTTGGGGCATCACAAAAACAAGTCATTCAAACTAAACTGACCATTCTATCTTACATATATGATAAGGCCATAATATCTACTAACAGGCTTTCCTATCAATTGAGGTTGCAAGTTTTGCTTATGTGCCTCATACGGATGTTAGCCCCATCTTAATCAATTTTGGCAAACATAACCAGGGAATTTGCCAAATTAAGCCAATTAATGTACCTTGCCTATAGGATAATGCCTTAAGATCCATTCTAGGCTTTCCTCTCATAATAAGTTATAAGTCCTATATATGGGTCTTCGAATGGATATAAGCCCTAACCCAATCAATTTTGGTCTGCACATAGCCAACAACCCTGTCAAATTAAACTAAATAGACCACTTTATTTATAGGTTAAGGCCATAAGATCCATTATTGGGCATTCCTCTCCCACCAGAGGTTTGTAGTCCCATTTATGGGCTTTTCAATGGATTTAAGTCAACACTACCAAATTAATTTGGGTCGGTATAAAGCTAGCAAGCCTGCGAAGTTAAGCTAAGTGGGTTAGCTCACATATGGGTTTAGGCTATAAGATTCATTATTGAGTTTCTCTCCCCCTCAAGATAAGAATATCCACTTATAGGCCTTTAAATGGATGTAAGCCTCAAACCAACAAACTTGGACCAAATGGGCTACTTTATTCATTAATTAAGGATATTAAATTCTTTGTTGAGCTTTCCTATCCCTTGCGGTTACAAGTCCCATTTATGGGGCTTTTAATTGATGTAGGCCCCAACCCAAACAATTTGTGCAAGCATAAATTGTCTTAGAAGATAATAAGTTTTCTTTCATGACTTTGGATATTGACTTAAGGTCTTCGCTCCAACGATATCATGTGCTTAGAGCTCCTGCCATACTAGAGGCTGTTTTTATAGAGCTCATTGAAATGAGAAAATATAGCAGTTTTATAAAACAAAATATTGGAAGCTAAATAAAAGGAATCTCCGTAAGAGTAGAAGAACCCCAAACTAGCATAACATTGGATGAAATCTAAACTCAACAAGCTCATGTAGATGAGTTAGAAGAAGGGTTGTGAACAAAGAAGACTCAAATAATTGAATGAGAGATTCATTTCCAATGCTTTAACAAGTTGAAGGGACAAGCCATGATAGTATACTTACAAACCTAAATTCATAGCTAATAATGCAGATTTGAAAAGCTCCTACATTAGAATTTGTGCATTCACACTTCCACTAGCTTAAAATATTTAAATATTAAGCCAAATGTCTCTTTAGCTTAATAAACTGAAGGGCATAAATGATCAAATTAGTTGACTTGATAAAACTAGGGATTGTGCCAGCCCTTCCTAACTCACAAACCCAAGGGTATATCTAATGTCGTGGATTTGACAAGTCATAAAGGCATAATGCAAACATGTATATACACACACGTTGGTCAAACATAGTTAAAGATTGTATCAACCATGTAAATAAGTGTCACTTTCATCAAATTCATGGAGCCAATGTATTGCTTGCCTAATTTCTACACATTGCAATATTATCTTGGCCATTCGAGAGTTAGGACACCAATGTATCAATCATGTTTACCCTTAATCTTCCTTAGGGCCTCTTCACAATTGATTATTTCTCAAAGTGAGCTAAAGAAGTTCCAATAAAGAAAGCTAAAATATAGTGTGACTAAGCTCTTTCGAGTCCACATTCTCTATCGATTTTTAGCCCTATTTTGGATCATATATGTCAATACACAGCCTATAAAGCTACTAAAATTTATCAATTAGAGAAAAAAGTAAATTTTGATGCCCCATAATGCCCAAAATTGAATAAATATGTCAATTTTTTTTTAAAAATTTGTTAGTGAAATATGTTTGAAATTCCTACTGTATAGGAAGGATATTCCGCACTTTCTACTTCAGCTTTCTCCATTGATGCCATTGTATATCTTTTTCCAAATTTCTTCACTTAGGAGGGATCACATCGGTGAAGTTGAAGATTTTTTTATTCATCGGTGACTTACAGGTGGTGATCTTGTCCAAAGGACATCTATATTTCATCTACATTCTAAATAACAAGACTTACGCGGCTCCCTTAAATTGAAGATTGTAAGTCACAATCTATTAGGTAAATTGGTATGTTAGCATTTTATCAGGTATCCCAAGTTACAAGCATTGGACTCAAAGTAGTAAGTTCTTAAACTCATATTAAAATTGAGAATAACAAATCAAAATAAGTTATCTACATGTAACATATATAAGCCTTATTCCAATAAATGTGGCACTTTACCTGTAGAATAAAGACGTTAGATCCATTGCTATGATTTCCTTTCCTTTAAGGTTGGAAATCTTTTTTATCATTTATGGGCCTTCCAATGGATGAAAACCAAACTTAATCAATTTGGACATGCATATAACCAAAAAACCATCAAATTAAACTAGTTGGAGCACCTTATTTATGAGATAAGTTCATAAAGACCTATGTTATGCTTCTTGATCTACATCGAGAAGCGGAAGACACATTTTGAGTAGGTGTGGACTCTTTAAGGAAAAAGAAGGAGAAGAAGATAGGCTAGAGAGGGAGAAACCAGAAATTATTCATTCTATAACATTTTCTTGCAATAGGAGGGACATTTATAATACTTGGGTAGACCAAGTTTACAACATAGAACTGGTCTACCTAACACAAACTTAAAATAGAAAATAAGAAATAAACTAGTGCTTATTACATGTGTTTAGACTATTTAGTCTGTATTTTATTTGGCTAAAGATATATTGCTAATGTATAACATCCTATTATTATACTTTTCTCTCCCTCAAGGTTATAAATCCCATATTTGGGCCTACACCATTGATTGCAAGTACTAACCCAATCAATTTAGGCTGGCATAAATAGAACATGTGGTCCAACTAAATCAACTAGTCCGTCTTACATATGGTATAATGTTTTAAGACTCATTACTAGGCTTTCCTCTCACTCAAGATTGTAAATCTCATTTATGGGTCTTCCATTGGATGTAATCCCCAACTCAATTAATTTGAGCTGGCACAAAGCTACCAAATCCATCAAATTAAACTAATTGCAAATTAAACCAATCATACATGTTATCACCATAAAATGATAAAACTAAATAAAATGTTCCATCTTAGCTATAGTGTAATGTTATAAAATTCATTATGAAACTCTTCTCTCCCCCAAGGTTATAAGTTTCATCTAAGGGCCTTACAATGAACATAAGCCTTAACTCAATCAATTTGAGCCAACAAAAGCTAGCATACCGATCAAATTAAACCAATCATAACACCTTAACTAATAGTATAAGGTTGTAATACCCATTATTGGGCTTTCCTCTCTATCTCTCTCTCTCTCTCTTGAAGTTATAAGTTTCATTTATGGGTATTACAATATATGCAAGCCCAAACTCAATCAATCTGGGCCAGCCAACAAGCTTGTCATATTAAACCAATTAGGCCATCTTAAACAGAGTATAAGGTTGTAAGATCCATTGCTTTACTTTTCTCTCTTATAAGATTGTAATCTCTACTTATGACATTCTAATGGATGTAAGCCTCAATCTGATCAATCTAGGCTGATCAAAAGCCAACAAACCTGTCAAATTAAACGAAACATGTCGCCTTACCTATAAAGTCATAGAATCGAAGCCTCATAATCAGGCTTTCCTCTCTTTTGAAATTTTAACTCTTGTGCGCATGGGTCTTCTAACGAATGTAAAGCATCATCCTAATCAATTTAGGTTGGTGCAAAGGCAACCCATTAAATCTAAACTTGGCCTTCCAATAGATATAAGCTCCATCCAAAATTAAACTCTGGCCAAATCCATGTCAATAACTCCATCAAAAAATAAAACATGCCAATTTTATCTCGTGTATCTTGAGCATGCTTTTTCAAATCAAGTTGAAAGTCATGGACAATTGATAGTTATGTCATATCTATGAGCTCTTGTTAGTCTTGTCTAGTTCTCTAAATTGTAAGCAGCTATGCTTTTATCTTGTTGAACTATTCATTCAAATCGGTTTGACCAACCTTTTGCCAATAAATGTCTAGCTCTGGTTAGTCTTCTCTTTTTTCGTGTAGCTGAGTGTTAAATTATCTTGCTCCATTTCTACATGCCAGGTCTCATTGAGAAGAATATTACATAATAACTCGTTGCAAAACTCGCACATTGACATTTAATTTTTTTTAGATACATGCCCTTTATTATTTTTGGAGATTTGTTTTAAAATTACTACGACTTCTTTTATTATTTTTTATGATTACTTAAAATTAACAATTAACACTAAATTTTCTTTTTCATGCGAGAATTAAGATAATTTTAAAAACATTCAGGTGAAGTTTTATCTGAAGCTTATGAGCTTGAATATGGCAAGGATTGCTTGGAGATGAACGTTGGAGCTGTTCAGCCAAGAGAACGTGTACTGATATTTGATGATTTGATTGCTACTGGGGGAACACTATGTGCTGCAATGAAACTTATAGGTGTCTTTACTTGAGGCCCTTAGTTGATTTTGCAATATAATTATAAAGAAAAAATAGTGGAAATGGCGTCCAATATTTTTGAAGTGTTATCGAGAATAAGTTGTCTGCTTATTATCGCAAATTTTGTGCTCTTATTTTAAGTCAACTTAATGAGCTGTTCATAAAATAAGATTTTGTTTAATAATGATATTGCAACTGTTTTTTTTATACATTGGACATAGGAGTGTTATTTATTTAACATAATATAATGCATTTTTAGCTATTATCGATTTTATTTTTTTTTATCTGCTCATAATATGTTTGGCTTTCAGAAAAAGCTGGAGGTGAAGTTGTTGAGTTTGCTTGTCTAATTGGTTCACCCAAATTTAAGGTATGGTAATTATAAAATGGTTTATGCATTATGTTTATATATGGTCACATGGTTTTTACCTCAAGTAATATATCATTTTTAAGTTCTGCAAGTTCTTTATCATCGTCCTCCTCTCAACTAATTTTACTTTGATCAGAGCCACTTCTCTTTCAAGCTTAGAGCAAAATGTTGATTTCTTATGCAATCTATTATTTTCAATTAAAACGTTGCTATTTTTATTTTTTTAAGAATATAAATTATAAGTATTCTTTTTAAATTTGCAAAACTTTCATGCAAGTCTTCTAATACAATTTTAAACTCTTCATAATGGTTTAGATCGCATACCTTGTCCTGAGGAGAATCCAAGACATAATCTTGAGCCACGAGGCAAATATTAGTTTTCTCAGATTCACTAGTTGAAAATAAAATCTCATCTAGTACTTCATAGACTTTTTATGCATTTTTTTTCTCTTTCATCTCGCTTTTATAAGAGAATTCACTCTTTCTCTTTCATGTCACTTTTATAAAGAGGATACATTCATCTGACATGTCCTATCTTTTTGCAGCCTTAAGAGATGAGTTTCTCCTCCTCTTGTCACCTAAAAGATTAGAGTTGGAAGACTTTGGAAATCTTCTTACTTGTCATATTTTGCCTTGCCTCTTCCTCTTCATAAAAACGTTGAATGTTTGTAATACTAAGGCTAGGTCTTCATAAATATCCTCTACGCATTCACTAGATTCAATGCTTAAGAGATGTTGTCCTTTGAGCAATGCCTTTTGAGTCTGACTTTCTCTTTAAGCCTCCATCTTTATGCTCCTCTCCAATTTTGTTCCGGTGAGCGGCTAATGATCCAATTTAAAGTTTAATGAGTAAATAGATCAATCTTTAACCTTCATAATGGTGGTGGCCTATGAATCTGATTCCATAAGCAAGCTTTTAAAGATCTTATTTACAAGCTCTTGATTTATATCAACCTTGCCAAGACATTGCAAACCATTGATAAACTTTATATAACGATTAAATAGATCTAAAATGCTCTTTAGATTTCATGCTAAAGAGTTTGTATTCATAATCTACTTGTTCATTTGTGACTCGGTCCATTCATTCCCTTGTAGGTAATGATTTTTGTTTGTCCAAATTTTTCTTGTTAGTTTTTAGCATTGAACCCCTAAGGTAGTCATTCGGCTTGAGTGCAAAAAAGAAATAAGTCATAATCTTGACATTACGTTAGTTAGATCCATTTCAATTTTCAACATTCTCTCCTCATAGCTCTTCTCAATATTAACTCCATTAGCAAATTTGGAAGGTGGAGAGTATCCATTCACCGTGAAATGCCAAATATAAAATCAATCAATTGAAGATACAAATGTACATTTGTATCCTTAAAAATTTCAATGGGATGTTATCAAAGATTGGTGGTTATGGGTGTGAGTTAAACTGACTCGTGAGCAAACTTAAAATTAACTCGCTAACTAGCTCACAAGTCGAGCTTGAGCTCAAATTAGATTAACAAGCTTGAGCTTGAGCTTAGCGAGGCTTGGCTCATTAGTTTGCAAGTTAGCTGGATTAGAATAAACAAGTAAACCCTAAAATTTGTTTCATCCCGCTTTAGGTTCATGCTAAGCTTGTTCGCAACAAGTCTCATGAACTTATCATCTTCTTCAAGCCATTAGTTTCATTGATGCTTGTGCTAGCAAGCTCCCTCCATGACTTCCTCAGAGCTTCTCTCATCTATGCCTTACCAAGTGAACTCTAATTTGACTTCCTTTATCAATCATTTCACTAGCATGCTTCTATCACGACTACCTAGTCTATGTCATTAAGGATTTGGCGGATTTGAGGGAGGAATTTAAGTTTGTGTCGAGCTCAAGATGAGCTTGAGTTCAAGCTTATTACTAGATAGGTTAGTCAACCTTGAGTTAGTTGTAAATAGATTGAGCTCAACTTAGACTCGTTTACACCCCTTGTAGTAACGTGATATGCTTTCCTCTAGCAAAGTACTAGAAAAGTTGGTAACCCACACCATAAGGATCAATTCTCTAGAATGTTAAGCCTAAGTGTCAAAATCCTTGCTTTGATATCATGTGACATGTATAACACTAACTCAAAGAGGGTTGGGGGTGATTTGCTCTAACAACAACAACAATAAGTTGAAGAAAACATATTCAATAGTGGAAGAACAACAGTGGAGAACCTTGGGATTGAGAGAACATAAGAAAGAACACTTTTTTCAAGATTTGCTTTGAATGAACATTGAAAGGCTTTAGAAAGAATTTGTAATTATAGATATTGTTGTTGGTTATTAGTATCTGAAAATTAATTTTCCAGTTTGGCCCAAATACTTTGGAAAATGATAGTAAAGCATATCCAACCTGAGTCCCCAAAAGGCCAAAAGAAGTCAACGAGCAATTACAAACTAACTAGTTACAACATAAATTGTAGAAATATACAGCATGTGTAGATGCATGCTGGGACACAGCTCTTGTGACAAATAGTCATTTCTTGGTCAAGCAAAAATAAGAATGCATCTAGTCTTCTAACTTTCCAATTGAAGTAGCATCACAAAACTAATATGAGTTTTTCTATTTTAAAATGGCTTCATAAATATTGTAATTAGTTGATTTAATATATGATAAATTTTAAGTAATTTAGTTAGCGTTCATCAATTCCTTGAACCATGGGTCCTTCTACCTTGCCTCAATCTAATACAAACTTGAAAATACAAATGGTTGGGAGACTTGATGGTTTGGACGTGTATAATAAAGGAGTAAATATCTACTAATAGAGTGAGTAATACGGATTAATTTAAAAAGTTTAAAAATGAGAGAAAAAAAGAAGATTAGAGAAAAAAATGGCTAGTTGTGTGAATAAGATTGTTCTAGAAGTTACATCGTTGTTATTGCTCAACAAAAATGAAAGGTGAATTAAACCCACCCCGGATAATTGTGATAAGGCTAATGATCACGGTGTTGAAGACTACTGCTGATGAGAGTTGGTTATCAATTTAGTGAGTTGGTTCATTACTTGAAGGATCAACTTGAGTTGTAGAGTACTTATATATTCATATGCTAAATATAGTGGCTATATTAATTTACTACTCATAAGTAGCTCTTTGAATACGCTGTAAATTACATGAAATATTAAATAGGTTTGATATTGTAAGGAATAATAATGTTTTCAATGCTTTATAGGCAAAGGTAATAAATATTTTAGAACACGGTCTACAGCATCTTCAACCTATAATGCAATTTCTCCATGATTTGGAATGAATTTAAAATGTAGGAATAAAAAAATAATAAATAGGACAAAATATAGCTAAAAGTTGTGCGAACAAATTTGCACAAAATAAAAGTTACATCTTTATTACTAAACAAAAATGAAAGGGTAATTGAATAAAACTCACCCTAAATAATTGTGATAAAGTTATGATCATGGTGTTAAAAACTATTACAAATGAGTTTTGGCTACTAACTTAAAAAAAAAAAAAAAAAAAAAAAGAGAGTTTTGGCTACTAATTTGGTGTTTTTTGTTTCATTACTTCAAGGACTTGTTCATATGCAAAATATAATGACTGTCTAATCTACTAATAAGCTATTAAAGCATATTTTAAATTAAATGATATATTAAATAGGTTTGGTTGTAAGGAATCATAAGATTGTAGTGCTTTATGGCTAAATGCAAAATATTTTAGGGTGCTGATAGGGAATTACTTTTCGGCTATTACTATTTTTTGAAGTTTTGCAACATTTTTCAATGTGAGCTTGCATGTCAGGGGTCTACAACTTCTTCAACCTATAATACAATTTCTTCATGATTAGAAGTGAATCTAAGAGGTTTAGAGTGGATTTTTTTTTTGTGCAAATAAATTGCACAAAATAGAAGTTATTTCTTTTCTATTATGGGAATTGAATAAAACCCACCAGTGATAATTGAGCTAATGCTAATGGTCATATGTTGCAGACTACTGTCAATGAGAGTTGGCCATTAATTTAGTTTTTGTGTGTTTTTCATTACCTCAAGTGCCTACTCGAGTTACAAGGTATTTACATATTCATATGCAAAATATAATGGCTTTTCTAATTTGCTGCTCATAAGTAACTTTTCAAATATGCTTTAAATTAAATGAAATGTTAAATAGGTTTGATATTGTGAGGAATTATAAGGCTTTTTGTTCTTTATAATCGAAGGTAAAAATATTTTAGAATGCTGACAAGGAATTATTTTTCGGCTATTTCTATTTTTTAAAGTTTTGCAGCATTTTATTTGTTGTCAGGTTGCATATAAGGGTTCTAGAACTTCTTCAACCTATAATATAATTTATCCATGATTAGGAAGGAATCTGATAGGTTTAGGATGAAAAAATGATGGATTAGAAAAAAAACATATTTAGAATTGTTCAAACAAAAATTCTACAAAATGTAAGTTACATCATCGTTACTACTCAACAAAAATGAAAGGGGAATTAAATAAAACCCACTTAAGATATGTGATGAATATGTAGATTCTGAGTATTGTATATGATTTTTGGGAATGAATATAGATGTGTACATTAATGTTTTGAATTATAAAATCTATTTTGTTATTTATTATTGATAGATGATATTAGATAGCCCTGATTGTTGTTTACTAAAAAAATAAGAATAATTCTTCCAATTTAGATTTTGGGGCATCACTGGATAATTGTGACAAGGCTAGTGATCATGCTGTTGAAGATTATTTTCAATGAGAGTTGGCTCCTAATTTGTTGTTTGTTATTTCATTACTTCAAGGGCTTACTTGGGTTGTAGGGTACTGATACATCGGAAGTAGCCGGGGTCCACATCAAGGGGACCTGGGAGCCACTGGTCCGCCCGGTCCAACAAACTTAAGCTCAGGTTTGGTCGACGGATATAGAGGGGGAGTTCGTTCAAAAGGTGGGGAGTATTGTTTATGATTTTTGGGAATAAATATAGATGTGTACATTGATATTTTGAATTATAGAATCTATCTTATTGTTTATTTCTGATAAATGATATTAGATAGCTCTGATTTTTGTTTAGTAAAAGATAAGCATAATTCTTCCAATTTAGATTCTGGGACATCACAGGATAATTGCGACAAGGCTAGTGATCATGGTGTTGAAGAATATTTTCGATGAGAGTTGGCTTCTAATTTATTGTTTGTTATTTCATTACTTCAAGGGCTTACTTGGGTTGTAGGGTATTGATATGGTGGAAGTAGCCGGGGTCCACATCAAGCAGACCTAGGAGCCACTGGTCTGCCCGGTCCAGCAAACTTAAGCTTAGGTGTGGCCGACGGACAGAGAGGGGGAGTCTGTTGAATAGGTGGGGCCCAACAGAGAATTAAAAATATTATATTAGGAGGGAATCAATTAGGAAATCCTTTCCTAATTGAATTTCAAATAGAGGAGGGAAACACATTAAGAATGATGCAGATTTAGGATGGAATGAGAAAAGCTTATTTAAGTCTAAAGTTAGGGTTTATTTTATTCTTATGCATAATTTTGTTGTGACTGTTGTAGTTCTCTTATGTGAGGGATCCTAGCGGCGTCTAGGGTTTGGGAGAGAAGGTTCTCCTGTCGAAAGAGGACCATTATATCTTGCTTTGTTCGTATTTGGCAATAATTTTTTGCGTGTGTTGAATTTCTAAGTATTTTGTTGTTTCGGATATTAAAACATCAAATTGGTATCAAAGCACGTTCCTGAATAAAATATGGGCTTTTGTTGCTGATTTTTTCTATGATCTTTTTTGACGTCTGCTGAATTTCCTGTTTGGAGGCAAGAGCTGTGTCAAAATTGTTGTTTTTCACCAAAAGATCTTGATTCGGGTACCAATGGTTACAAAAAGAGTTGAGATGTTGGAAGAAAGGTTGGAGGGGGAAGTAGGGAAACTATGAGCCGATATGGGATCAATGAATGAATGTATTTTAACGATATAAGGAAGGTTTGAGAACATGGAGGAGATGATAAAGCGGATGTTGGAGTTCATACAAAAACGGTTCCGCCGGGAGCAAGAAGAAATCATGAAGATGACATGCTGAGGGGACATGGGAAGGTGAAAATTTTAGGAGAGGAGGAAATACCCCACTTGGACATATTCTGAGAAGGGGGATGGGTATGGAGTATGTAGGAAGGAGGGAATGGGACGAATAGAACATGCGGCCTGAATTGGGAGGAAGGAGGGGATATGAACGGAGAAGGGAAGAGAGGGAACCGTGGAGGGACCACAATACTCGCATCATGACTCATGAGAGGTATGGGGGACATAAGGGACATTGGGGTGGAGGGGACAGAAGATTATAAAGTTTAAAATGCATGTATTTGAAGGGGATGACACACATTGGTGGATATATAGGGTGGAGAGATATTTTATGGTGAACATGTTGACATAAAATGAGAAATTGATAGCCATCACTCTATGTCTGGAAGGGAAGACACTGGCATGATACCAATGACAAGAGGCGAGGTACCCAATCCGTTTGTGGGATGTGTTCAAGGAACACTTGTTGGAGCGCTTTCAAGCCCAACAGGATGTGGATTATTATGAGCAATTCTTTGCCTTGAAACAAGATGACAACGTGATGGAGTATTGGGAAAGATTTGACACGGCGGAAGCAGCAGAGGTCATCACCAATCAGACCCGGGAACCATTGGATCGCTCGGTCAAGCAAACCCCAACCCAGGTAGGGCAAGGGGTGCAACCGAGTCAAGTCGGCTCACGAGCCGGCTCAGACTCGACTCGGTAACTGGCTTGACGAGTCGAGCTTATTGAGCTCGCGAGTCGAGCTCGAACACAGTTTCAAGCTCGAAGGCTTATCGAGCTCGAGTTGGAACATGCGTCAGACTCGATTCGTCGGTTCGATGAGCAGCTCAACGGCGGGAAATCCAAATCGTGAGCGGGAATTCCAAATCGCATGAGCGAGAAATCGGAAATCCTAAATGGCGACCTCTGAGACGCTCGGAAGAACGAGATCTACCGCTCGACGAGCAGCTCGATGTCGACGACGCTGCGACGGATAGGCGACATCTGCGACTGCGACGCTCGGATGGACTAAGCGGAAGCGGAAGAGGACAAACGAGATGTTGACGGTAGTTTCGCTAGACGATGCTGCGACGGATGACGCGGAAGTGGTCTAATGAGAGCTCGACGTCATTTAAGCTTGCGGACGACGTTACGATCGCGGAAGAGGAAGCTGACGGATGACGACGTCCGCGACGGACGACTAGATCTCCCGCTCGACGAGCTGGCTTTCTCTCTGTCGAGTCGAGCTCGAACTCGATTTTTGAGCTCGACTCGAGTTCGAGCTCGAGCTTGGTTTTTGACAACTGAGCTCGACTCGAACACCTCCCGACTCAAGCTCGACTCGATTCATTTGCACCCTCAGGTGGGGCCGGCGAGTAGAGAGGGGGGGTCGGTTGAGGTGGGGCCAACAGAGAATTAAAATATTATATTATAAGGGAATCAATTAGAAAATCCTTTCCTAATTGAATTTCAAATAGAGAAGGGA
Source organism: Dendrobium catenatum (assembly GCF_001605985.2). Lineage (NCBI taxonomy): Eukaryota > Viridiplantae > Streptophyta > Magnoliopsida > Asparagales > Orchidaceae > Dendrobium > Dendrobium catenatum. The sequence continues at coordinate 45,415 of NW_021395205.1, forward strand.
AACACATTAGGAAGGAGGTTGATTTAGGAGGAAAGGAGAAAGCTTATTTAAGTCTAAAGTTAGGGTTTATTTTATTCTCATGCAGAATTTTATTTTAAGTGTTGTTCTCTTGTGTGAGGGATCCTAACGGCATCTAAAATTTAGGAGAGAAGGTCCTCTCGAAATAAGACCATTGTATCTTCTTTTGTTGAATCTCTTGGAGCATTTTGTTGTTTTGGATACCAAGATGTATCAGGTACTTACCTGTTCATATATAAATATAGTGGCTATTCTAGTCTGCTACTCATAAATAAATTTTCTTTGAATTAGATGAAATATTAAATAGGTTTGATATTGCCAGTAATCAAAAGGTTTTTAGTTATTGAAGGCTGAAGGCAAAATATATTTTAGAATGCTGATAAGCAATTATTTATTGGCTATTAAAGCTCTGCAACATTTTTCTTTTGTTGTTAGTTTGCATGTCAAGGATCTACAACTTCGTTGACCTATAATACAATATCTCCATGATTGGTCTAAATGTAGTTAGATTTCTCGCTCTCATGATAGTAATTGATTTTTTCTAGCTTTACCCACCCGCCTCTTCATTTCTTCCTATCATTAGCTGCTCATGAGATGCATCGCACCTTGTCACCATCCCAAGTTTTACCCTCCTTATTTAGCAACTTTCACAATTTTAGCTTCGTGTAATATTATAATGGAAGCTCATTGAAGAAATTAGAAAAATTGGAATATTCTTCCATTAGCAGTGCATGTAACTTTAAGGATCTATGATATTATTAGTCATTATACGGTCACATTGCAAATAAAGACTTCAGAAGCTTACTCTTGTTGTTTCAGTCAATTCATCACATATATCTAAGTTCTTTTAGATCACCTTTCTGACTATTTAATATCTTGTGCAGGGCCGGTACCGGCTTAATGGGAAGCCTGTGTATGTTCTTGTGGAGTGTCGTCGATAGAGCTTTATAATAAGGTTTACTGCAAGATTTTTTTTTTAATGGAAGGTATAAAACTAAGCTATTATGATAATGCAGAAATTATTTCTTACATTTCATAGGGCTTATAAGATACATAATACATGTTTACTGTTTTAGCTTTTCTTTCATAAATTTGGGCATAAAAGAAAATGATTCGTGAAAGCAAAAAAATTCAGGCAACATATACTGAGCAGCTTGAAGGATCAGGAAGAAAAAAAACAAAACAATATACTTTGAACTGTGTAACACCTCATACAAAACTATAATTGGCAAGAATGACTGGAGAATGGGAATTTGAATCCTTCAAAAAACACTTAAATAGATTGGAATTTCTGAATTAAAGCCACTGTGATTTGGAAAGTACATATTCTATGACCACCACTTTTGTTTCTTCTCTTTTATCTATTATACTTATCCAAACCAAATCTTAATTGTTTCCATTGGCTGGATTGCAGGTAAGATCATGTAAACATTTTTCTGTGATAATATTTTCTAGCCAAGAAAGTGGTAACATTGCATGCTTTGACCAAAGCATTGCCGAGTTGATGAAGGAGCTTGTAATTAAGTAGCAGTGTTTAGTTTTATATTCTGGGCAAATTACCCTGCCATTGTGCTGGCTACTTAACCTATTTTTCTGTATAACAAGGTTAAAATTGTATTATGGATTCTGAATATCACCTTTTTACATCGGAAATAAATATGATTATTTCCTAATTTCTCCAAATCATAGTTTTTTTGGTTCTTTTGTTGTGGATTTTAGCACTGAGTTATTTGATTGAGCTGTGAGCTTTAGTTCGTCAGATTATGTGATCACAGTTCAGGTAGTTTCAGATGAGTTGTTATGCATAAATCTTGAGCTTTTTTACGGATTTTGATTTTAAAGTTATGCATAATTAACTGTGAAATAGCAGAAAATTTGTGAACAGCAACTTTATAAAATTTATCATTTTGTAGATTGTAAACTTAACTATACATGTTGCTATACCAAAAAAGAAAACATTTTAAGTGTTATACATTTAACTGAAAACCTGTAATATTTTTAATAATATAAATTTCTAGCCATTTCTAGATTTATCATTTTGTAGATTGTAAACTTAACTATAAATGTTGCTATACCGAAAAAAAAAAAAAAAATAAACGGTATACATTTAATTGAAAACCTGTAATATTTTTAATAATTTAAATTTCTAGCCATTTCTAACCATGAGCCTCATTGGTGATGTTTTTTTATTTTTGAAAGAAAACTAGCTAACCTCTACTTACCTTATTAGAAGAGAATAAATATGACAGAAGAATGCAAAGAAAATTAAGCTTTTTTGCGGACTTGTGATTAAACTTAATGCATAATTACCTGTGAAATGTATTTTTGAAGAGCATTAGGTCTTGGAGAAGATCGATAGATTTGTTAGGATCCATTAAAAAAAATCAAATCACTAAGACATGTCATGGCTATTTTTAATAATGAAAAGAGAAAAGCTATGAAATTCAATTATCTAACTAATCTCTGTGATTTAAATCTCAACTAACAGTCAACAACCCAAACTTGATTCAACTAGGAGTAAACTATGATAATGCAAATGATTATGATAACTAGCACTTATGATTATACATTAGGTAACTAAGCATGATGAAGTTTACATTAATGATGACGGAAAAAATGAAACCGAAGTAGATCTCCGTGAATGGTCCTTTGCTCTGATGCCTTCCAAGGGCTTGTAAAATACATATATATTATTTTTTTTTTTCAAAATTGAAAGAGAAATTTAAAAGGGCTTGTATAATATCACACAATAATTCATTCTCTTAGGTTAAAAGCACATAAAAATAGTCACATTCAAAGTGAAAGAAAATTGATATACTTTTTTCATTCAAAGATGTTCAATACATTATGGAGCCTATATATAGTAGCTACGAAGGGAAACACAAGAGACATCAAAGTATGTTTGGCCATGCATAGTGAAGGGGAAGGTTTTATGATTTTGAGGATTTTAGTGAGGTATTGTATGGTTTCCAAGATTTTATCAAGTTCCATGATCAAATAAATAAATAGAGAGGAAAATTTAAAAAAAAAAAAATAATGAGTCAAAGGAGAGAAGAGAGAGGGATGTTCATGCATATTGATAGAGGCAAAAGATGGTGGGTAAGAACAGTAAATATTAAAAGCTGGTGTGAATGTTAATAAGGTGGAGGCCAAATAGTAGTTAATGGAAGAAAAAAATGGCTAAAAGAAGTCAAACAATTATGATCTGACATGGGTTCCACCATCACTACATCAATAAGGCCCAAATGATACAAGCCGTAGGTATATAAGATAATGACCAATTACCAATGATACAGTAAGGTCAAAAAAGAAAAGAAATATATATCAGACGATCTCATAAATGCATAAAAAATAGTTTCAATGAATGCCTCTAAAGTTTCTATTGATGATTCTGAAGATGCCTTGCATCATTAATTCCCTACACTGGGAGGGGGCTACTTCAATTATTATCTTTTTGCTTTTTGTCAAATTTCCCAAGAGTGATTATGGCATTAGTTATTTTTTTAATGGCAGGTTTGCATGATTAAGATTTCTTGTGGATAGTTTTCAAAAAATAAAAATTATGTCCAATCACTCCAAAACTTTACAAGAGAGAAAGTGCATGAAAAAAAGTTAAGATTTGAAAGTGCTATGTTGATGATCATGAAAAGAAAATCCATTGGAAAAAGAGAGGTGACATTTTTTTCTAGAGACATGACTTTATTGGGAAAAGCATTTAATATGAAGTCCTTCATTATCAGCGGCGTTTAAAAGAAGACATTGAACTAACGCTAATGAGCTCAAAATCTTTGGAATTGTGAACCTTTTCAAAGTTTTCGTGCAAGTGGGATCAAGAAGGAGATAGAGGATGTGGAAAGGAAGTGGAAATTGGCCGACCGTATGGGAAGTTTGTTTTAAGCGAGGCGCTCACCATTAATCTTTTAATTAATAATTATAGAACCTCCTAAAGTCTAAGTACCTGATCTTGAGATTTATTTGAGAAGCTTTCTCATCTTTGAAATGATAAACTATTTTTTTATATTATCATTTCACAAATTCAACTATGGAATCATCTTAATAATTGGTGATAGCCATTCCATGCATGCTAAAATGATAACCCATAACGAAGATAAAACATTCTGGATGAAGTATTAATAAAAATTAAATTTAAGCTAAATTAAGTGATCAAGCCTTAACCTTAGTTTGGGACGGCTTTCCTAATGCTTTATAAAACAGTTTTTTAGTACAAAAAATTTGTGTACTAAAAAACTATTTTAAAAAATAATAAAAAATCTGTCTCAAACGAAGCCCTAATCAAATTTACAAAAAGATGTGATTGGAGAAAAGCACAGATGATCCAAAATTATCTCTTTTATTTGTTTTTTTCTGTAAAAATATACAAAAATAACGGCCAGTAATATTACTGTCCCAATTGACGACTCATTAAGAAGGTCCAATAGGGATGCGACAGGAAGATCTCCCTGCTTGGTAGACTCTATAAAGCCATCCTGTTAGCAGATCCAGGCGATAATATTCTATGATTAGCAATGATTTCTGATAATATTGTAGAAAAAAAATAATGAAAAGAATAACAACGTTTGGAAAGGCTGATGAAGTTTATGACACAGGACTGTTCTACTGACCAACCAATGTAATTAAACATCTTTTAGTCCAATGTGATGGTGATACATGGAATGCAAGTTCGGCAGAATTCTAGAAGTAAACTAGTATATGGATTTCGACCATGCTATGAGCACTTAGAGCATTTAAAGCCCTTACAACTATTAGGATGCACTTGTTTTAATAATATTTGGTTTGAGGTGGGTCCCATGGCCATTCATAGGTGCCAAGTTGCAGAGAGAAATGTGGTTGGACAATTCTCTAGTGGAGAGAACACTTAGAAGGGAAGTTTAACTGTTCCAACAGTTATATGTCAAAGGTAAACTTTTTAAGTGACCATCAGCGTTTAAAGCATTGGACAATAGGATGAGCACATGCTTCAATCATTATATTCCCCACTAATATAAGAGTTTTAGTCCACGCACCAATCGCTTGCCATATATTGAATGTAGAATGTAAAGAATTAAGTCCTTAATGAATCAATGCAAAGCAAATTTCTTTAAATCATGTAGGGCATTATCAATGTAAAGGACAATGGGAAATCTCTACTTTATTCATGTCGTATATGCTTTTATTTAAAAAACTTAACTCCTTATGTATGGTAAGTAATGCCTAGCTTTAAATATTGCAGATTAAAATTCTTATTTTGTTATAATAATAATATCATAACGAATTGTATATATTTTTAATATATTCATTCATATTCCCGACACTATTTTGCTAACCTACCTTCACTTAACAGTAAATTCCCAGCATAGCATTAACATGGACAAAAATGTTTGTGGTAATTAAATTTTAAGGGTACTCAAGGAATGTCAAATTCACTAGACTAACAAACAAAATAATACGGTTGATGAAGGAACGTAGCTAATTGGTCGAACAATGCATTGCTTGTCATCCAATTAATCGTATCATCAATATACTCGTTTGATCTAAAAGCTGTTGGAAGACAGAATTATTTGGGCATCTTCAAACTTAGGGAGGTCCCAGTTATTTCAAAGTTTAAAATAACATGATAATTTTTCACCAAGGGGCCTGAGTCAGGCAACATTAATGAGACTCCCAAGGAAAATCCAACATGAGGAGGAATTGGGGGGAACTTCAAAAGACTGACGGAGAGAGAGATGCAGGAGAAGAGGGCGAAGAGACTATGCTTTAAATGTGATTAGAAGTATACTCCAGGGCACAAGTGTAAGGATTAAACTCTTCAGGTTCTCACCGTCTGTGATGACGAGGAAACTGAGGGACATGAGAGAGAGAGAGAGAGAGAGAGAGAGAGAGAGAGAGAGAGAAGACAAGCTACATCTGGACGTGATGGAGGTCTCTCTAAATTCAGTGGTGGGATTCACTTTGAATCATACCATGAAAGTAAAGTGGGAAAATAGCATACAGGGAGGTGGTGGTGTTGATTGACAGTGGGGTTACCCATAATTTCATCTACAACCAGGTCGTGGACCAATTGGGGGTGACATTGGTGGATATAGTGTGTTATGGAGTGATGATGAGTACAGGGAAGATGAGAGATGGCTCAGAAGATTTGTAGGGGAGTTGTGTTGATCATACATGGGGTTCAGGTAAGGGAGGATTTTCTCCCATTGGAGTTAAGGAGAACTGGTGTCATCCTAGGGATGAAGTGGCTACAAACCTTCGAGGACACCAAGGTCAACTGGGGAGCATTGACGATGAAGCTGATCGTGGAAGGAAAAAGGGTAGTGATCAGGAGAGATTCAAGGCTCACCAACGTCATGATATCACTTAAAACCAAGGTGAGAAGCATATAGGAGGCGGGAGAAGGTTATCTGATGGAACTACATAGGCTGGAGGGGATCATATTAGAGGAGGGCAGGTACCTTCCTTTTTCAATACAACCATTGATTCAATAGTTCAGTGAGGTTTTTCAGCCGCCTCAGGGGTTGCCTCTCCGCGAGAACACGAGCATGCTATCATCTTGAAGGAAGTAGTTTCACCTCTCAGTGTTCATTTATATCATCATCCCCAAATCGAAGGATGAGATTGAAAAATTGATTAAGGAGATGTTGGAAGCAGGGATCATTCAACCCAATATCAATCCATTTTTCAGTCCAGTGTTATTGATTAAGTACTTTAGCAGCAATTTCCTTCATTCTACCATGAGGATAAGGTGACACTTTGGGAGGGGAGTATTGTTAGACCGGTCCAGCCGGTCCTTAAGGCTCACGCAGCCCACAGGCGGAACAGAGGCGAAAGTTTTGTCTCTCCTGTATGTGTCGCTCAAGCCACCGGGTCCAAGGAAGCTATTTAGGAAGGATTTTTGAGGGAGTTGAGAGGAAAATTTCAAAGTAGGGGTTGTTTAGAGATTTCCTTTTGAATTGTATGCATTAAATAGTTTATTTTCCTAGGGTTAGGGCATCTTGATTTTGGCTGAAATTTGAGATCTCGTAGGTTTAGATTTTTGGGCTCTAGCGGTGTCTAGAGATTCTGGAGCGATAGATCCTCCTCTCAAATAGATGATCAATTGTATCTTGTTATTTTCCTTCCGTTAGTTTGATTATTCTAATAAAAATTATTGCTTTTCTAATTTTTTTCCTGTGGATTGATTGATCGTTCTCGCTGTTTTTGTCAAAATCATTAGGTTTCGCTTGAGATCTTCCAGTGTTTCCTAACATAATACAATTATGAGGTGACATCACTTCAGCATCAATGCCATCATAATAGAAATTGAGGTAAAGTTGACCTAGGCAAAATAATAACTTACCATCAAACTCGCCATCGCCATATACCTCATCACCATGAATGATAAGTTCAGTTTAATTGCTCATCAATGTGATTATCAATTAGAAACAAGTCGCCAATACTCGCATGAGCTATCATTCAAATACCCTTGCATATATCTATTGCCAAGTTAGTAGATGCAATAAAGAACAAGGACTATTTCCGCCTTATATCACTATGTACAATTCTCCTCGTTTTTCTTCACTTTCTACAATTCTTCATGGCTACAATAGATAATAATGATTCTCGCCTTATATTACTCCCTTGTCTTTGAGAACATCAACATGCAATTCTATTTAGTTGGCACTAATATTCTCTGCTTATTTTGCAATGCCGTAGTAAACAGAACTTTCATTTGAAAGTCCTAAACTCAACACATAATAAAATAACACCATCATCTGCACTATGACCAACTGTAGTATCTTATGATGGCTGTTTGAATTCTCATTTTTTACCCTTAATTCTCACTCTTCATTAATTCTCACATCTTTATGAAAGAAGATGATTTAAGGTACAATCTATCAACTTTATTGTTAATGATTCAACAAATGTCAACAGCCTAGCAGGTTCTTTTTTGGATAGCCCTTATTCAATGTATTCTCCTCATGGATGAGAAGAAATTATTTTTTAGCTATGAACTCTTCGACCAATATTTAAGAAATAAGTGAGGCTATCAAAACCTTATTAAGCTATGTTGTGATAAGTTCATAATGGATTTCCTCTGCTAGGTTATCTTCAAACTCTCAATCATCTTCTATCATTAAACATATCTCCTCAACTTTAGGAACAGTAAAATTTGAAGCCTACTATTACAAAATGTTTATTATTTTTTAGTGTTAACTCCTTCACTAAGAAGAATTTCAATATTGTGATTAAAATCATATTATTAGTCAAGCTTTTCCCACAAAAAATTGTGATAATAAGATTTCTATAGTTTCACAAGCATGGTGAGTTTGTTAGTCAATTTAAGCTAAATATGATATAAAATAATATACGCATTTAATTAATTCGTATTCACCAATATTAAAGATCAGGGCATATCAATCTAATCAATCTTCCAATTTATCCAAATACAAAGAACCTTAACAATATAGGAATTCACTGAAGAAGAGATATAAAACCATTATTTCATCAAAGCAACAACCATACATACTAATCACACCATAATCAAGAGGAAAGATACAAGCATTTGTATCCTCAAGATTGTCCAACCAGTTAACTAAAACAATAGAATCAACATGAGGGAGTTTGCAAGAATAAACATAATGGGTGAAATAATTTGCTGAGACATAAGCACCAAAGAATTGGAGCATACAAGATGCAAGATAAAAAGATATGAATATCATGATGAATATATCATCAATAATAGTAATATAACTCAAGTGAACTATCATCTTCGTATAAGAAAACATGCATGAATACAATAAAAGATCTGTAGTAGCATATCTTATATAATATAGGTTAGAAACAACCAATTACTTGTCATAATAATAATAAATCATGAGTGAGTGAATTTAACCACATATAACTATCAATTAACTACATTATCATGTTGACTCTCATGATAATCTTGGATATTACTAAAAAGGTTATCAACAAGACAACAACCTAAGAAATTCGTTGCCCCCTCTCAATAATGTTAACTTGGAATATCAAACCCATTTATAAGGCTAATTAGAATGAGATATAACTAAGCCAACATTATGGCATATACCTATGCATAAACAGCCACAATTAAACCAATTACAAGTTAATTTCAAGTTCTATATAAGAAAATTTACCAATAATACTTTCTTAAAATACTTAAATTACTATTAACAATTTCATAATCTCAAATGCATTTTTAACATTAGTGGCATTGAAGTTTTAATAACATTCGCATCAAGTAATGAGTAATTAGTATGAAAATTCTTTAGAATTACTCAAGATGGGGAGATTGAAATTAGTATGATTCACAAAAACAATATATAGCAAGGTGAGTGCTTCCTATTTCAATTTCCAAGAGGTCCCCCATAAAAAGGAGGATAGAAGGTTATATTTACTAATTTACCCATTAACAAGCATGAATCACCGTACATCAATAGTGAATGGCGTTTTTATCATGATTTTGAAATCTTTAGGTTTCAACACACGGTGCATTGTAAACCCTAAAATCAAGATAATCTAAATCATAAATAATGTATTCCAAACAGGTTAAGGCTCTCCATCCCTAGCTCTACTCCCCCTACTACCTCACCCCCACCCCTAATTGTATATGGTTTAGGAGCAGGAAAGCACCAAAATTAAATGTCTGTAAACATCCATGGGTGACACCGAGGAAGAGTAAGAAGACAGTAGAAGAAATACAAAGAGCGATTTTACGTCACTAACCTGTAGCGGCAGAGACTCCAGTTACTTCCAGAATCAACAATGCAGCGCACGATGATTGCAGTTGAGGCGAAAAGGAGAAAGAGGAAGTTACGACAACAGTGCGATCACCGACGATGTCCAATGACCGAGGAAACGACGATGAACGGGGATTGCAAGGGCTTTCTTCTGTAGCTTCCCTCGTTCACCAACCGAGACGAGCAGACGAGGATGACCTTGGGCCGCGGCTCATTGGGTCTCTCTCTCTTTTTTTTTAAAGAAAAAAAGAGAGTAAATTTATGGCCTAAATTTATCTTTTAATCATTTTTTTTTTTTGCAAACATGTGTGTATGAATATTATTAGCATGACTTACACAGTAAAAAAAATACAACTATTTAAATGTATTAATAATAATTATGAATAAAATTTCAGAAAGGATTTATGTATCTATTAAATAGTTAAATATTCATATTTATTTATATAACACTCAGATTTTTAAATCACATAAAAATATCATTGAAATTAACTTCCCCGTGTGAAATACACATATTTTAATGTATATGGTTTAATGTGATTTAGGCTTTGTTTGGAACAAGTTTTCTTACTACTTTTAAAAGCAACTTTCTAGTACAAAATTTTTGTGCTATAAAGCCATTTTAGAAAGCAATAAGAAAGCTGTCCGAAACAAAACCTAGACAATAGCACATGAAAAATTTTATCCCAAAGAGTCATACTATTAACTTATGATCTCTCACTGGATATTAGTCAATAAAATTTCTCTCATTCAAAAATAAAAACAAATATCCCAAAGGCGGGCGCGCCCTTTAAATCAATTGAGCTCAATGAGCATATTATTCCAAAGCCAAGCAAAGCTTGTCCAATAAATTTTCATGATGATGAGTAACATATAAATATATTATAATCAAAGTTAAAATAAATAGACCCTACTCTTGAAAAATGATTGTGTTGACATCAGTTCTCAACTAGATGGAATCCCTTCTTATCAATCTAATAGTGGTCGGGAATCTTATATTAAGAGTTTTCTTCTGAAGTTTTGAATGCTAAGGTTATTAAACTTTATATATGTATGTATGTATGTATGTAAATATGTGTGTATGTATGTCTATTTAATTTTGCATATTGTGTGAAGTGAATTATAATCATAAGAAAATTTGATCATAAATAGTGCCTTCCTAATTCCTTAATACTTTTTGATCCATTAGATTAAGAAGATTATCATTAATCAATCATCCTAGATCAAAGGAAAGTCTTCGACTCTTTAAAAATAATAATAAACATATTTTTTCTTCGTTTTTGGGAGGGTTTACATACATAACACACAAAAACACTAATATTTATACATTTAACACTTAAATTTTACCATTCACATTATCTAACACTATGTTAATGGGGTTAATATATCTTGCTAAACATGAGGAGAAAATAGGTAGACTGCCTTTACTGGTCATGCTTCTCTATGTGGTATCTTGCAAGGTCTATTTGAAATAGTGGATGGAGGTATGAATAAAAGGGGCCCTATAGGGGCACAAACCCCCTTCATAATAATAATAATAATAATAATACAAAACATTTATCATATATTTTGCTTCCCCCTGTTATATATAACTTGAGTTTGGTAGCCCTACCCGCTCCTCGTTCACATTGTTTGCCATGGCCTCATCATTTTAATCAGCGACTCTTCCTCCTCCATGCCAGTCCGACCATCCGAACCTTCTTTTGCAAGTTTATGGTGAGGTAGATCCTCTTCTTCATCTACCTCTTCCACCCCTTCTTCTTTCTCTTATTCTCCTATTTTCTTTTCACCATTTTTTTTTCAGATCTCACTATTTTGGCATATAAATTTAATGCTCCTTTTTTTTCCCCTCTTTTTTATTCCAACATTTAGATAAATTTCTTGAGCGCAAAGGAAGATAAGTAATTCCCTACTATAGGACAATCTTTATATAATTCATCTTGCTCTAGCTACCTTTTGCATATAGTGAAGAATATATATTCAGTAAATAGTGTTACCTTTTAGTGGATTTAGAAGAATAAGAATGGCTTCAAAGTGTGTGGAAATATTTACAAAAGAGTAACATAGCTATCAATTGGGCATAATAGTATAAATTTTTTTTTTATATATTTTTTGGGTTTATTTCTTTCTGTTTTACTTTTATGACTTGAATTAGATCTTATCTACTTTTCAAAACAGTTTGTAGATTCATAGATTGCATAGGGTTAATTACAACCTCTTGGGAATGATGAGGAAAGTTTTGAGAAAAAAAAAATTTATGCCTCCAATTTAAATTTTTTTTAGCTCCGCCACTATTTATTTGGTCCGGTCACCTAACGTAGTTCTACGTTCGGACCACTAGTAAAATAGTATCACGTGTCCTCACTATTTATCGCGCGGCCCGACAAACCAACCCGGAACGGACTCGGGATTGCTATGTTCGCGTATTGCTTGGTATTGCTAGGTATTGGTCGATTTTGCTCAGCAATAACGAGAAATACCGCTCTGTAAAGACCAATACCAAGTTTTGCTAGGTATTACTCGGTATTGCTTGGTATTGGTCTTCACAGAGCGGTATTTCTCGTTATTGCCAAGCAATACCTAACAATACCGAGTAATACCGAGCAATACGCGAACATAGCAATCCCGGGTCGGGTCGTCGGGCCGCTCTGTAAAGAGTAAGAGCAAGTGGCGGCATGTTATTGGCGTATGGATGTAGAGCTACGCCAGGTCACCTGACCTAATAATTAGGCCTATAGAAGGGTGCAAGCAACAAGGTTGAGCGACTTCGTGACAGGATGGTTAGCGTATTTTTAAATTTTATTTATTTTTATATTATAAGTATTATGTATGTGAATAATTAAGTTTATATATTAATATATAAATTGTAATACTTTAAGTGCTATATATGTAATTATCATTTTTTGGTGGTGGTATTATACAACAACAACAACAACAACAAGCTTTTATCCCATTATGTGGGGTCGGCTATATGACTCTTTTTTCTCCATTGTTATATTAAGAGTCAAATTCTCATCTAAGGCTTCGTTCGTGACAACTTTTTTACTGCTTATTAAAGCTGTTTTTTAATACAAAAAATATAAGTTTTGTACTAAAAAGTTGTCATGAGAAGCTGTAATAAAACTGTCTCAAACGAAGCTTAAATCTAATAAAGAAAAGTCATTTATAATATTTTTTAAACAAATCTTTTTTAGGTCTAACGCTACCTTTTTTAACATAAGTCAAATCTAATAAATCTAATTTCCTAACTAGGTCATCGGAAGGCCTCCATTTTATGTGACCAAACCATCTAAGGAGACTTTAATTTGAGAAATTATTTTGTGCGGACGCCGAACGCAGCTCTAAATTCGGAGACGAACCAGAATGAACCACGTCAATAATATTGAGCTGCAGTACCGAGTAATACCGAACCGCGGTACGGACATGACTCATTTTGGTTAGTTTCCGAATGACGTTCAGCATTCGCAGAGAATAATTTCTCCTCTAATCTTATCTTCCAGTGGAGCTACCAACTTTTTCAACTATATGCTCATTTTGTATCTTATCTCTAAGAGTAAAGCCACTCATCTATGTGAGCATCCTCACCTTTGCAAAGCTTAACTTAATAGGTGATGGTATTATAGTTAAAAGAAAATAAGACTACTGTTCTGTTTTTAATCCCATAATTCCCATTAATGCAAAAAATAATAATTATCATCACTCCAATTTTTTATAGTAACCGTTAGCCACACTTTCATGTAGAGGTTTGCGTCCAAAGAGAGAGAGAGAGAGAGCAGAGAAAGCGATATTCTAGAGAGCAAGTGGGATGCCAAGAAAACGAAAGGCTGAAGAAAGCTGGCTATAGAGATGGAATTGATGTTTATTATTTATTTATTTCAGGTCGATGTGGTCCATTTATAAAGGATAAATTTGAAATTTAAAAATCAATAAATACTATTTTAATGAGAGGATAATTGTTCTTTTATTAGAAATTAATTTATCCTTATTAATTAAAAAATTACAACGTTCTAAGAAGGATTAAGAGATGACGTGGCTTTGTTTTAGTGCTAATATGGCGAGAAGATCACGTAATTATCTGTCTTAATTGTGCTTATCTTTGTCATCATTAACTGTGCTTTCTGACTATGCAACTAATTGTTTATGTGAAGGCCTTTAATTTCTTAATAGAATTTTAGGGTGAACATTAGATGGTTCAACCACCTAATTACTCAGCCCATGGGGTTCATATTTAAAATATTTATTAATTTGTTTTTAAATATAAAGAAATTAGTGAAGTTCATTGATAAAAAATCAGACATTCATAACCCTTTGAATATGAATTCGAGTTTAGGTTATATGTTAAACTTCGTTTGGGACGTTTTTCTCCTGCTTTTTGAAGCCATTTTTAATACAAAAAAATGTTTAAACTGAAAAAAAAAAATATATATATTAAAAAAATACTTCAGAAAGCAGAAAAAAAGCCGTCCCAAAAGAAGTCTAAGGCTTTGTTAGGGATGACTTTCTTATTGCTTTTAAAAATAGCTTTCTAGTACAAATATTTTTTGAATTAAAAATTTTCGTACTAGAAAGTCATTTTAGAAAGCAATAAGAAAGATGTCCCAAACAAAGCCTCAATCATGGGAGAAATTATTTAGTGCGGAGTTCGGACTGCAAAGAACTATATATCCGGATGTGAGTGTACATTGACTATAATTTTATATACAATTTGATTTTTTCATACACAATATGTACAAACACTATATACACTCACATTTGGACGATTCTTTACTATTCGGACTCCGCATGGAATAATTTCATGGAGGAAATCCCATTAAGCAGTGGTCCCCACTTTGTTCCACATGCACACATGCACTTTGTTGTATGTGGGGGAGATTGTACTAGTTGGATTTGGCTTATTTCAGTCAATTCAGAAATCAAAATATTCAAAATTGTATATTCTTCTCATTAGATTTCTCTCATCCAACCGCATCATTTTGACTTTTGAGCAAAAATTTATTGAAATTGGTGTTCATGTAACAATTTTTTTTTCATATATAATTTTTGAATAATTTAGTGGCTTTAAGATATTGCACCAATTTTTTTGTATGTTTGATCGATTTTTCAAATCATTGTTGGGGAAGTAAAACCACGCAATGAAATAAACAGGAAAGAAAAAATGCAGCGGAAAAGAAATAATACGATGATTTAATATAGATTATCTTGAAACTGGTAAAAATTACGGAGCTACACCACTTCAAAAAACTTACTATGAAAATTGGGAGAACTTGATGTGTGTGTGTGTGTATATATATATATTCTCTCACTCTCTCTTCATCTATTTTCACTCGTACACCATTCTCTACACAAAAACGACAGAAACAACCTTAAAACCACCTAAGAGATGCTACACTTTATGTTAAAT
This sequence comes from Dendrobium catenatum, assembly GCF_001605985.2. Lineage (NCBI taxonomy): Eukaryota > Viridiplantae > Streptophyta > Magnoliopsida > Asparagales > Orchidaceae > Dendrobium > Dendrobium catenatum. Next base: position 60,565 of record NW_021395205.1, read on the forward strand.
ATGAAAAACGAGAAAGCTACCTGGCCCAACTAGCAAGCCGTGACGCTAGGTTTGGAGCATCGTGATGTACCACTCTATGTTTCCAGCATGACTAACAACATTGCAGTGTCAGTATCTAGAACATCGTAGCGCTTTGTTATCTGTTTGTCTCCAACTATACTATATAGCAGCACAAGACTGGGATATACAATGCTGCAAAAGCACCCGAACCCAAATTTGCATGAGGTAATTGAGGTTTATCTACACAATCAGATACACACAAAACTAAAAGAGTATCAGCCATAACACCTCCATTAATTGTACTTGATTTTCTCCAGCTTTATAACCTTGAATTTTGGCTTATTTCGTCTTCTAACTACCCTTAGGGCCCGTTTGGGCCGCTATTTCATTTATATAATTTACTTTTTTTATATGTAGATGATGATGGTACATAAATGTGTATTTTATTTATAAAATAAAAAACAACAAATGTTCAATGGTTTTCAAGCATCAACAAAGAAAATAATAGGTATTTTAGTCACCGTTGTAAGGTAAAAAAATATTGTGAAAGTCTATTTTAGTAGTAGTGAGATGAGGGAAAAAATGATTATTTATAAAATCATAATAACTAACATAAGAAAATATTAGTAATATTAAAATTTTTAAAATAATATATATTAATTCATATATTTAATATGGAAATAAATATTAAATATTAAAACATAAATAATAATCTCTTACTAAAACAATGGTGATGCTTAATGAGCATCCGACCAATCATCATGTGCGACATTCGACATCACAAAGAATTTTATAGATGTTCAACTTAAAAGAGAATGCACATACAGCTCACTTTGATCCGTTGGCTGCGAGCCTAGATTTTTAACAAAAAAGTTATAGATTTGAATCTTGTGTATAAAAAAAACACAAACTTTTTTGATTGCCACCAACAAACAAGCTCCACGTGTCAGAATAATGTTATGAAATGAGGCTGTAGCTGTTGCTCTAGAGCTGCGAAAAAATGGGGTGAGGATTTCCACAAAAAAAAAAAAGAAAAAGGAAAAAAAGAAATCGGCTGAGGAAAAAAAGTTGGTCGGAATATTCTATAAAATATAATCAAGATGAATTTTCTTTGTGATAAGTTTAAAAAATAATTAATTAATTGACTAATTATTATATTTTTTAAAATTAAATTTAACGATAATATATATATATATATATATTCAAACAGTTCCTGTCTCTCGCCGGTCGACGCCCCCACTCTCTCTCTTTCTCTCTCTCTCCAAGGCGGGAAAAAGAAGAAAAAAGGACCGAAAAAGAAGAGCCTCTCTCGCATATACTCCCCATCATGATGGTGACGAAGAACACCAGCAAACACCTTCATTCCAATCCCACTCTCTCTCTCTCCAACTCTCGCTTTCTCCTCTCTCTCTTCCTCTGTGCCCCTCTTCTGTTCTTCTTCTTCGCGATGGAAACGATGGATTTCAAGTTCTTCGCTGCTTCTTTGCTTTGTCAGAAATAAATCTCGGGGGAGCAGAGGAAGGGGGCAGGATGGTGATGGAAGGCAATAATAAGTGCGGCTGCTGGGCGGCGATTTCTCGTGGAATTGGAGGCGCCTGCGGGACATCGCCCGTCGCTGCTGCCTCTGCCAATACCATTCCCAGGACCAGCCTAGTCCACGACTCAGGTTTCTTTAACTGCTCTATCTAATTTATCATGAGGATCTTTCTTTTGTCCTGTTCGAGTAGGAGTTCTGTGACGTGTTTGATGGTGGATTGGATTCTTCTGTAAGGCTTATAAATTTGGAGGTGTTTTTTTCTTCAATTAGCTGTAGTTATCATTACTGATGTAGCTAAGAGTGGGTTGAAGTTGGGGTTTTCGATGAATAGGACTGGCAGATCTTTACTAGTTCGCATGTTTCAGTGAAAATACGGTGATTTTTACATCCATGAAGAATTATCGGCCTGAAAGCCAATAATTAGTTTAGAGCCTCAAATTACTTTGGGCCTCTTCGTTGCTATGAACAGATTCTAAGCAAATTTCGTTATAAAGGGTAATCATGATTCTCGCAACTGGCTTATTGCGTCTAAGTCGCAGGGATTTTGCTTATCTTTAATGTTTTTCCTGATTTGTGGAATCAATAAAGCTGGTCAGCTATTTGGCTGTTTCAGTACTCACGGGAATGGATGGTTGGCCAAATGGTCAATTTTGTATTCAGAAATGCCGCCTAAGTCAATGATAAGCTGAGGTCCTAGTCATGTTTTTAATTGGTGGGAAGCTGTTGCAAGCCACTGATGCCTAACGGCTAACTATTCCTTCCAACACCAAATTTTTTTGGTCAACTATTTAGCATTAGAAAGTAATTTCCTGTTTCCATCGCTGACGAATCCACTGTCTAACGATTCATATTTTGTACGAATTATTTTATGCCTGAGATCTTTGATATCATATGGCTGCGGTTGTTGATTTCAGACCTAGTATTCTTCTCTAAAAGTACATCGTTGACCTCAGATCAAGGCCTATTTTGATTGGAATTTCAAGGAGCTGATGCAGTACATCTTAGGATCTAGAGATTATTAATACAAATTTAAGATGAGATATACAAAGAAACGCATAATGATTGCAATTTATTGTTTCCTAACTACTAAGCTAGTCAAAGATTAATCTTTTTCGGTGTAAATTGAAAAAGAACTTCTAATTCTCTTGAAGGATAATTACAGAGACATCAACATCTAGTTCTGCGCTTATTGACTTACCAAAACCAATCGCAAAATATTTAGATGAAAAGATATAGGATACGAGTCATCAATTTGAATATCTAAGCCTCCCTTTCACACTGTAAGTACGAGGAGAAGCCTCCGTGAAGTGTTTGTCAAACTTTCATCACATATAAATTTTTTTTATTCAACTAACACGCATAAATTTGACGGAGATGAAATTTTATTCGGTAATTCATAGTAAAATGAATGCTTTAGCCGCCTTCAAGGTCTAATTTATGAGAGATTATTAGGTGCGGAGTGCGGATGGGGAGAACCGTCCGCACAAGCATTGTTCCGCGCTAGATACCGGCACTCGGTACCGCTAGGTACCCAGTACTTGTGCGAACGGTGCGCACTCCGCACCTAATAATTTTTCCTAATTTATGACCCAAAATTACTATTTTTCTCAATAGTTTTGAGCTCCGCCCTCGCTTCCTTGTGAAAGGACTTAACAACATTGAGTTTTAACTTCCTTGCATTTTGCTGCTGATTATCCACTGAGACAAGATGATCTGAAATTTCTTATATTGCTTTGAGTTTCAACTTCTAATTTCCTCGCGTTCTTGGTGTTCCTTCTTTGGTATATATCACCATCCTCTATTATTATGCAGTCATTTTTTTTGTGTTGTGAAAATTCCATCCATATTGTAGTGGATGTATTTTTTCATCATTTGCCCCTTTTGAGTTATTTTAAAACTTGGTGCGTATCTTTCATTTTCATTCTGGAAAGTAGTGATCTAAAACACGAATTTTCAATGCAGCAACAGAAGCAAGATACTTAAATGCTAGCAATCGTGAGATGAATATTCCGTTTGAAACTATGTTCTCTGAGGAAAATGGCAATAAATCCCCACCCAAAGATAAATCATCTTGTGAGCCGCTACAATTCACATTCCAAGAGCTGAAGATTGCCACTGGAAACTTCAGACCTGATAGTATCCTTGGTGAGGGTGGATTTGGTTATGTTTTTAAAGGATGGATAGAGGAAAACAGCACTACTCCTGCTAAACCAGGAACTGGTATCACTGTTGCTGTCAAAAGTTTGAAACCAGATGCTCTTCAGGGACACCGGGAATGGGTGGTATGTGCACCACACTTTTTAGATGTCAAATTAGACCGGAGATGGAGAAAAGGCAGATTACTTTACCAGATTGACTGACCTTTAAATAACCAACATTTTCTTTCTTTTCTTGACTGCAGGCTGAAATTGATTTCCTTGGACAGCTACATCATCCTAATCTCGTTAAACTCATAGGATCCTGCATTGAAGATGACCAAAGGCTTCTTGTTTATGAATTTATGCCCCGAGGAAGTCTTGAAAATCATCTTTTCCGAAGTATGTAAGGTGTTTGTTGATTCCCTAATCTTAGGAAGAATTTGAGTATAAAATCTTGGACACCAATTTTATGTTGAATTAAATTGGAACATTAAATTAATTTTTGGATTTGCTTACTGCTCCACTTCCTTGGAACTTTCTTTACTGCTCTTGCATTTCTGCCACATGCTATCTTCATTTGATTTGGCAGGAACAAAGTCTATAAAATCTTCAGCTAGGACCTAGTATTCAAATGCTTATTGATGTGATGCTATGTTACTCTCTTGTGATGTTGCACTATTGCTGTTTTTGATTTTGCTGCTACTTGAAGCTAAAGAAACCGAACCATAAACACTAAGCAGCTTTTTTTTTTATTTGATACGACTAAAAATTAGATGGAATTTAAACATTAAAACCGCACTACAGCTTTTTTATCTCTAGTTAGTGTAATTATAGATCTTAATTGAAGTTCATAAATTATTGTGCGATTTCATTTAAAAATTACGTCAATGCAATAGAATGCAGAGATTAGCATTCCTTGATTTTTAGATTGAACTAGGTCTATAAACTTTTACTTCATACTGAACTTGGTCCTATTATTTTCCTTTATTTTTCAAAGAAAAGATGACTTGCAATTCATGAAGTTTCATTACAAAAACAATTTTAAATAAATTATGTTGGTTCTATATTGCTTCTAGTTAAATGTATGGTGTAAACTTGTTACTGAGGGAAGTAGCTTAGGTAAAGGACATTAGGTGATATACAATGATCATGTAACGGGTGGCTTGGCTATGAGAATGTCTCGTGTCTTTGTCTTTTGAAACATAGAACAGGCACTAATTTATTTTACATATCACCTCATGTAGGAATTAGAATTGAGAATTATCAACTTGACTTTTTGATCAATCTCCTCCTTATTTGACCAGTTAGGAAATCCTTCCACTTTAAAACCTTAAGCAAAACTCTTCTTAGGCAAATATACTCTATTTTTATCTTTTAGATGTTAAAATCATTGTTTTTATTGCATTTCGTAAACCAGTATGTGATAATGCTGGTAGAAGGATTCCCCATGGTTCAACTCGATTGCTGTGATACAATTTTGTCACAAATAAAATGGCAAAAACAACTTTTTAAGGGAGCCCAAGATATCAACCAAATTATTCTTGGAGAAATAAAACTAATATCACAGATATGATGTAGAAAAAATAAAACAATTATAATAGGGATAAGAATACCAAGATTTAAATGATTTGGTCAAGAATGACCTATATATACTAGGTTATGAGGCACTAATAAATCACTATCAAATGCATGGAGTACAAATTAAAAGATTATCTAAATAGATAGATCAAATCCTATTTTTATAAATAATGAAGAGAGAAGTGTTGAGAAAATCTTACGAAATTTTTGTAGCAAAAGAGAAGAATTCATCTCACCCAATCTCCAAGAATAAGTAAACCTAAGGAAGAGAATTGCGATCTTTGAAGCCCTCAGATGCTCAGCTCCTTTTGCTTGCAACTTCCTTTGTGCAGGAAGAAGAAGCCCAAGTACTCGGATGCTCACTACCTTTTGCTTGCAACTGGGAGAAGTTTGTACTCTCAATAGCGGCCTCTTCGTTATTTGCTCGATCACTTGCTCTCAAACCACAACTGGTATAAAAAAGGGGGATTAGAATTAGGCTTTAGGGTATAACTAAAATGCTTACCCCTACAAATTTTTTTATAGTGCATCAGATATCATAACTGATAATTATCTTAATAATATTCTTTTTATTATTAGTCTTGTTTTTCTAAATAAAATTATATTCAAATTTATATCCACTGTTATTCGAATGTCATTTTCATTGGACTTCCCAAGATACAATAAATTATAATATTTCTCAATATCATTGAATTTTACTACAAAATTGCAATTTATATTCTTCCAATCATTTTTTCACCAATTCTCTTTACTTTTCATTCAAAGTTCTTTATTCATTGCAAGAGATATAATCTTAATTTTAGAATTAGTCAATCTAATCTTAATTTTAGGCTTGTTCAACCCTTTGTTTACTATGATTGGGTTAAGTTTTAATAGGTCGCTAGCAGTGATGTCAGCTATCTCTTGCCTACTTTTCACCAAAATCAGGTTAAAATGTTAAATTGTATCATGTCATCTGCAATTGATATACTAGCTAACGTTTGCTTACTTTTCATCATAATCAGATTAAGCTATAGCATGCCACTTATAGCTGATCCTAACAAGATCAGACCTACTTATCATCACAATCATGTTAGATTGTGCCATTGTTTTTGGTGAATGCTTTAGAATTAATAAATTTTAAATTGGGATTCTTTTCATTAGTTTTGGGATAAATTTTATAATTGGTTGTGAACCTAAACATAATTTTCAACATTTTTTATCTAACTTGGGACTTACAATATTTGTCTCAAATGTATAATACATTTGGACTAATGGCATTAACAAAAATCACTTCCTACTATACGAGCACAACCACCATAAATCTTCTACATGAATGTTTTGCTTTTGTTTTGTATTGCATTAAAATGCTAACCTTTTGATATGATGTCCCATGTTTAAGTTTTACTTGTTATATGATTAAAAATTATTGAAGTCAATTATTCTGACTGATCTTAATGGCTTTTGAAGGGTCTTTTCCTCTTCCATGGTCCAACAGGATTAAGATTGCTATTGGGGCTGCTAAAGGGTTAGCCTTTCTTCATGGTAATGCAAAGCCTGTTATCTACAGAGATTTCAAGACATCTAATATTCTTCTAGATATGGTTCGTCCTACAACTTGCGATATTGGTTTCTTAAACAAACACAGTCCTACATACATATAAATATTTTATCTTTTTTATAGGAGTACAATGCAAAGCTTTCTGACTTTGGACTGGCCAAAGCTGGACCCCAAGGAGATAAGACTCACGTATCAACTAGAGTTGTTGGTACATATGGTTATGCTGCACCGGAGTACATCATGACTGGTACAAATACAAACTCATATTAACAGTATATAAAAGTTCCAGCCTTGCATAGAATCTCTAAAGCTTCATTTGGGACGGCTTTTTCATTGCTTCTTAAAATAACTTTTTAGTAAAAATTTAAAATTTTTGTATTAGAAAGCTGTTTTAAAAAGCAGTAAAAAAGCCGTCCCAAATGAAGCCTAACTCTAATGATCCACCCATCTAAAACAATCTGCATGAATACTGCTCACGCATGGTTGAGATAGAGCTTACTAGAAGCAGAATCTTTTAGGACTTTCAATGAAGACTGAATAGACTTGGGGGAAAATTGCCAGAGTAGTTTAGCAAGATGGATGGGCACTACACTCACAATATCACAATTTTTTTATCCCCATCCGTCTATTATTTCCAGCATATACCATAGGAAGTTTAGTTTGAGATTTATGTTAATAGTGTTACTATTCTTGAAAACTATTACATAATCTACAATTCTGCAATTAGTTCAGGAATAAAATAGCATTTTTGTTTATTCTGATCCTGCTGAATAGAGGCTTTTTTTTATATATTTTTTTTCTGCTGAATAGAGGCTTTATACAACAGGAACTAATGCATTTCAGGCTGGGTCATTTTCTACTCCTGCGTGAAATCTTAATCTTCCTAGAAGTTTAGATGGCTATGATTTGTCTATATTTGATGCAGAGCGGTTTAGAATTGGTGTTTTCTTAGGATTCGTAAATCAAAGAAAATTCAATTGACAAACTTTCTTTAGATGTAAATCAGTGCATTCAAAAAATTAGAACCAAAATGATAATTAAATGATTAAATAAATTAGAAATTTGAATCTCACAAAATTAACTAGTAATTGTAATTTATTTATCTCAATTGTATCAAATTTGAATGAAATAAAAAATACTAGCAAGTTAATAACAAGTTATCTAGAAGAAATTTGGTAAATGATAGAATTCTTGGAAGTAATAGAAATTTAGGTCTCACATCAGTGCAAAGAGATGATTTTCCCTGAAATTAGGCAGTCACAGTTCTACCATACTTGAGGAAATTATACATCTAACCTACACACAAGATATAAATTTTAGTAAGAAAATTTATTAAGTCAAAGCTGTTCAATTACATACTCGAACTATTTATTTATGGATTTCCATATATGATTAGCACAAAATTAACCCGGTTTAATTCCAGATATTTCAAAGTTAAATTATATCAAAAAAAATTTATTCAAAATGGTGGTAGAAAGAGAGAAAACGTATATATCCTCCTCACTGAATCGCATACAACGCACTACATATGGACAGAAGTCATGCACAGAAGAGAACCAAAGATAAGGAAGAATAACAAAACCAACAAGCCTGTCTAAGCAAGGCGTAATAGAAGAACCACTACAACAAATTGGAATTTGCGACCTGCAGGTGAACTACCTTGAGTATTGCTAAGAAGAAATCCAACTTTCCAAGAAATTGTTTTTTGGGGGGCAGATTAGAGGATTCGAGCCCCGATGAGAGCGGGAGGAAGATCTACCGTCAGGCCGCTGTCCGATCTCCAGAGAAAATTTTTGTAAGCCGACATAGTACAGCATATATATGACTCTAGAACTCCTACACAATGAAAAGACAATAGATGCATCCTCACAATGAAAAGAAACAACACGTGCACCTCGCATAACCACATCACTACCTCTGATGCAAATAGGTACTGGGGAGTAACATAATCTACATTGGAAAGCCCATGATTGTGCCATTGTTCTTGAGCTTTGATAGATACAGCTTGAAATCCTTTTTTAGATGATAATCAACCATTAAGGGAGTTTTGCAACAATTTTAGAAGTAGTTTTTAAAGAAGAGCATTGATTTTGTTTTGTTCCATGACTTCTTTCTTATTCTCCCTTAAATTCTCTCCCGTTAACCCAGCTTGTGAAACAAAACATTTGTGGCCTGAAAAACCTGCAAATTTTCATGTATGATTAAGGTTTCGTTTGGGACAGCTTTTTTATTGCTTTCTAAAACGGCTTCTTAGTAAAATAATTTCTTGAACTAGAAATTTTTGTACCAAGAAGCTACTTTAGAAAGCAGTAAGAAAGCGGTCCTAAATGAAGTCTAACACAACCATTTCTTTTCTTTCGCGGATTGCTATGATAGAATTCAAAATTCCAATTTAGTTGGAATGACTAAGACAATATAGTCATTATCTGCTTCAAGAATAGTTGTCGAGTATATGAAGTTAGATCTGTTACCATACTTCTTCATACTTGCCAGACTGAAACTGCTATATTTCTTCTTCTTCTTCTTCTTTTCTTTTCAGGACACCTAACATCAAAAAGCGATGTGTACAGTTTCGGTGTTGTGCTGCTTGAAATTCTGACCGGCCGAAGATCCATAGACAAGAAGAGGCCACACGGTGAGCAAAATCTTGTTGCTTGGGCCCGGCCAAATCTGGGAGATAAAAGGAGGCTTTTGCACCTTGTGGATCCCCGCCTGGAGCTGAACTATTCAATTAAAGGTGTTCAAAAAGTTGCCCAGATTGCCAGCTACTGTCTTAGCAGGGATTCAAAAACTCGCCCTTCCATGGATGTTGTTGTCAAGAACCTTACACCATTGCAGGATCTGAATGACCTTGCCTACAACTCTTTTCGCTCTCGCAGCTCTCAACGAGCTCCTGCTCAAAGTAGGCAATCAAAAGAGAAACTTATAATCAACTTAGGTTTCGTTTGGGACGGCTTTTTTACTGTTTCTTAAAGCAGTTTTTTAATAAAAAATTAAAATTTTTATGCTAAAAAATTGCTTTAAGAAGCAACAAAAAAGTCGACCCAAACGAAATCTTAATGATGCAAGCATTTTGAATAACTCTGACAACTTTTGCCTTTCTTGCAGGCAAACCAACAGGCTGATTTTAACTACTCGCGACGCAGAAATTTCATTCTACTTTAACAAACATGTGATCACCAGATCTTCATGGAATAAATAATGCCCATAATTGAACACCAGCTAATACCAGAATGTTAGTTGTTTGCCTGCAGAGAAGGCTATGGATATAATCTGTCGCTTGTGTTATTTCTATAACGCAATAGTTGTGCATATTATAAAGAATTGATACATTACTTCTGACCTCCAAAATTGAAGAAAAAACTATTGTTGTTTTTAGATCATTTTTTCTTGGGGGGGAATGGGGGTATCTATTTGCCGTCATCCTCTTAGGAGGCGCTTGGCGGCGTAACTAATCCCTCGGCTGATCTCCTGGCCCGCACTTGATTGGGTTCCATTTAAGAGGCGATGCTACTCGAGGGTATTGGAGCACGGGTTGGGAGGTATACAATCGCACTCGCCCACCAATTAAACTGAGCTATGGTGGGTGACCTTTTGAACTTATTACCACATGCTTTAATAGGAAGAGGTCAACGGTCTTTATAAGGTTGGAAAGGGTATTTTTCAGTTGCAGATTAATTAATGGATAATGTTTGTTAAGAATCTTAGATTTTTTAAAAGTTTTTTATGGATACAAGCTATTTGTAGTTGTAACAAATTGTTAAAATATTTTAAAAATTACTGTAAATATTATGGATATTAAAAAAGATCAAATAATATATACTTAAAAATTGTTAAATAATGTGTGAATTTTTGGCTATATTAAATATTCTTCCATCTTGTGCCAACATAACATTAAATCCGCCGAATCAGAGGATTTCAAAAATACTGGACTTATCGTGAAAAAGGGGTAATTTTTCGTGTAAGACGGCTTTCATTTATCGTGAGATTTGGTTTTACATTTTAGGCCATTTGGCTGATTTTGCTCAAATCCGTCATAAATCTTGCTACCAAACAACCGCTTCGATTGTGAGAAGGATTAGATGACAATCATCTTGGTTGATACATATGAATTTTTTTAGGCTTTTTAACTAATTAAGAGATTTTTTATTCGAGTCTTATCTATTTGATATGTTTATGAATTTATGTTAATTAGCATAAAAAAAACGAGAAATCAGTTTTTAATGTTGATTGATATTCAATCATTAATAGTCACGCTGACAAACCTAACGGCATAGAAAAACAGCTAATTATAAACATTATTCCTGAGCTATTTTTAAATTTCCAATTAAAATTAAAAATGTCAATTATAAGAAGGTATTTACACTGTAAGCATGGTAAGCTCAATCAATAACAATAAGATAATCATAATTTAAATCAAACTGAACCAAATTTTAAACAATTTCTAGATAAAACTGACACTAATCTACACGATTAAGAAAGGCAATTGCGTGCTGTTAAGGCTTCGTGCAATTTTTTAGTACAAAAGTTTTCCAGCTTCTTAAATCAGGATTTTAGTACAAAAGTTAATTTTTTTTACTTAAAAGCTGCTTCAAAAAGCAGTAAAAAAACCATTCACAAAAACAACAACATTCCAACAAAATTGGCAATTTTGGAACACCATATGTGAGCAGCTTCCATGAGAGATAATCAAACCATAGAAAACAATCCATAACAAGATAAAAGAAAGCTTTTACTCGGCCATGGCGTCAGCTCTTCATTTGGTAAACAAGTCATAAAATAAACTTCCTTGTGTAGCAGGGTCTCTTTCGGAGACCCACAGAAACGAATGACCTTTCTTATTTGAATTAGCTTTCTTTTACTAGTGTTTGTTTCTAGAAGTTGGGTTTAGAAGAATGTTGAAGAAAACTTGTTTTGAGTTTGTCTTTTGGAGCTTGTGCCCTTTCGCCGTTTTTGAGCTTTATTTCAGCAACAATTTGGTCAGTCGTTTTAAATGTATCAAGTGCTTTGTTTGGAATGTGGGGATAGCAAAGGACATTGAAAATACCTTCTTTTTTATTTGTATCACATCGAATTAGAGAGAAGGTTGTTTTAGAGGCACACTTGGCTTCAAATAAATATGCCCAACAATTAAAAAAAAAAATAAATAAAATTGCAAGAATTCGTGTAATAATGGTAGGAAATTGCCCATGAAATTGTCCAAATCTTTTGAGCTATATCAAATTGCAAGAATCTAAAGTTCAAGTTCTATAATAATGCTGCAAGGATCTACAAGGGAACATGGGCTAAGCCACAATCTATTCACTATCAAGAGTCATCTTTCAGAAACCTCAAAATCGATGAATTTTATTTAAATGGTAAGCTATAGATTTTTTCTCTTAAATTCTTATGCATCATACCACCGAAAACTTGAGGGTGCATGAATCCAAACTCTGTTCTCCAAAAAAATGAGCAATAAATACAATATTTCAAACTATATCAAATTGCAAATCTGAAGTTCAAGTTCTGCCATAATGCTGCAAGGTTCCACAAGGGAACATGAACTAAGCCACAATTATTCACTATCAAGACCCATCTTTCAAAAACCTCAAAATCGATAAATTTTAATTAAATGGTAAGCTATAGATATTATTCTCTTAAAATTTTATGATTTTGCAAATCACCATAGGATGTTCAAAAAGCTAACACAAGATTCAGAATGCTGTTTATTATCAATTTGAACTCATTAACAGTAAATATCACAAAGTTAAGACTAGTCTGTGATGATAGTTCACTGGGTTGTTAAGCTGCAGGGAACACCCTTCTAATTAGGTACTAGAGACAACAAACTTGCATCAACTTCTAGGTTTATGCAAACAATCATTAGTTGGTGCATATCATAGTAATCTCCAAACAAGATTTAAGAAGATAATGGCATTCTCAATATGTTATTGCCCGTAAGAAAACAACACTAAACCAGACCGAAGAACCCCAAAAACAAGGACGAACTCTCCTTTAGCCTATACTCACTTCAAGGTAGGTTTAAAGGTTTATTTTAATAGATCGAAGTTTAATTTTAGTCAATAATCAAACAATGTATGCATGATTGTTGTTTGAACACTAAATTATTCCCTTATATTCATTAAAAGTGAGAGGTTGATATAACTTACATAAAACCATGTATAGTACAACTTATTTGCATATTCATAACACTAATCATTCTTAGTTTCTCATGCTATGATCCAAATTGTAAACTTTTTTATTAAAAAAATCAAAAATAAAATCAGCTCAATGGCTATATTGAGATACTTATATGGTGGGGTTGCAAGATAGAAGCAAAATCAAGAAGAGGTAAGGCTGGCATATAAGGAGGTGCACCTTCATATGCTATGAGCTATAATTAAAGCCATTTTTTGTTATAGACAGATCTGATGCCAAATAGTCAAACCTACAAATACTCAACATATTGTATAAACATGCACAAAAAACGGCTTTATTAAATTTTCACATGAAACCTATAATTCCCGAAAATCAAAATTATTTGTTCTTGAGAATAACTTCTGCATATGAACATTGCTATCCATTACAAAATATCAACTGATAAAAAAACAACGGAAAACATAAGAATTCTAACCTCTTTCTTCTTTTGGGAAGGTACAAAAAAGGACCCCAATCGCGTATGGGCTAATTGATTCTCTGCCTGTTCCAACTTCTCAGCTACAACAAGGAAATAAAATTCACAATGAAACCAAAAGTTACAAATACCACGAGAAAGACTCAAAAGAATATGCACTGCTGTGTTTGTTAATTTCCATGGCGCCGCATGACAATTTCCCAATTTCAAGCAAAAAAAAAAAAATCCAACAATATATGCAATCATTAAAACATGGAGAAAAAGTATGTGATCAACCTAAATCAGAAATCTGTCCTGCAACATAGTCTCTGTTGCCTAAGATTGAGGATGATGATAATGTGTTTACCCAATACTTGTTCCAAAGTAAATCCAAGAGGTGACCATCCAGAGATGACTTGAAGTAAGTTATATCCAATGCATAATACTACACCAAGACAATATACCATTCATAAGTTAAAAGTACATAAATGTTGCAAAGAGGGAATAGAAGTCATGCACTCAACATCTCAACCTGCTTGCAATGGACCCCAAAGTCCTCTATCTTGTTGAGAGGAATAGTTTGGTACTCTGATACAGGCTCATCAGGTGGCTTATAGCCCTCAGGATAAGCCCTGAAGGCCCCAATCTCAACCTTCCCAGCTGATACAGTCCTCGTGGGGTCAATTACAACAGCTAAGAATGGCTCTTGGTATTTTTGATTCGTCATCTGCGTTGATACATCTATACCTGAGAGCCAGCATCCGTAGCCAGGGTGTGAATGGTACCACCCCACCACATTTTCCAGCCTCCCAACCTGTTTCAAAAGAAGCAGCAAAATAAGCCCGATTTTGACAAGGATTAACTGACAATTAGTGTTTTTACCTGACAAAGTAGGTATAAAACAAACCCTAATACCAAGAAGAGATAGAAAACAGCTTATCATTGCTATGGCATAAACCATGTTTGGTAACATAACAGCATATGGCAATTGAGAAGCATTAGTGTTTTTACCTGACACAATTTCAACCTATGGGAATTGAAAGCTCAAACAACGGAATCAGCAAAAGGGTTTTGCATCACGGAACGAGTTTACAAACATTGAAATCAAAGAGCCTCACAAAATCTCATGGCAATGAGATAATATACATAAGAAAAACAAAAAAATAATAATAATAAAAGTGCTCTTACATGAATTCTAATTGCGGTTTCCTTAAAAGAAATATTTAGCAAATTTGGGCTTAGGGTTAGGATTACCCTTTTGTTGGTCTGGGAATAATCGACCATATACTCGTACGCGTCAGCCTGAGCATTGACCCGAGTCTCGGTGCCCTCAACGGGAAGCGCAAATGCATCCATGACGACGAAGGTGTCGCCCTCGATCTTACCCTGCATCAGTCCCATGACCTCAATGGTGCCGCCAGAGCGGGCATGGACTACCATCTTAAGCAGGGCGAGGGCGGATATTTTAACTCGTCGAAAGAAATTAGGGTCATGTTGCCACGGCTTCTCTTGCTGGATCTTGGCCTGCGCAACCTCATCGTAGTAGTAGATCGTGTCCGACTCCGCCGGAGAATCTATGGCGACGATGTTGTTCTCAAGTTCCCACGTCTGCCGCGCTATCCCCGCCGATGAGGCCAAATCCATCTTCCCTGCCCGTAGCTCTCGCGAACTAGGAAAATGGCCAGAGAAGGGCGAGGCCTTCGTGCGAATAATTATTAGGTATGGACACTGCAAGTAGCTCTGCATCCAATAACATGTAGCCACTTCCTCTTGTTCTTTATAGTGCGGCCGTCGATCCGATCCGGACCCGGATCGGACACCAGTATTGTTATGTTCGGATATTGCTAGGTGTTGTTAGGTATTACTTGACAATAACGAGAGGCTCTGTCAAGATCAATACATAGCAATACCGAACAATACCGAGTAATACCGAGCAATACCTAGCAAAATCGGGATATTGCTCGATATTGCTCGGTATTGCTATGTATTGGTCTTGACATAATTGTATTTCTCGTTATTGCCGAGTAATATCAAGCAGTACCTAGCAATACCCCGGTCTGTACAAATCAGCCAATACATAGCAATCTCGGGTCCGGTCCGGGTTGGGTTGTCGGGCCGCACTGTAAAGAGTAAGAGCATGTGGCATCACTTTACTGACGTCTGAACGTAGAGCTACGTCAGGACACCAGACCTAATAAAAATTCCGTGCCGAGACCCTTCACGCCAAAGCGCCTTTCTAGTTTCTGCTAAATTCTGTATTTCTTTCTTCATGTTAGCCTGTTAGGTAAGCTTAATTAAATTTTTTTTCTTAACCTAAAATATTATGATTGATCATATTTGTTGCGTCCTGGAGTATTCGCGAGACCGTTTGGTAACTCAAATTTCTGTTTGAACCTTCCGACAGCACTTTGAGCTCTTGATTCGGACTCATTTGGGCTCGGATTGGGTTGATCTTGGTGTCGTTGGGTTCGTATTTCCGAGACGCTCAGTTTGACTGTAAGCTCGCTGAAATCGGAGTTCGGATGCTCCCGAAATTAAAATTTGAAGTTTCCAACTAGCCTTTTGCCTCGAGATTCGTGCCCGATTAAGCTAATTTTTGCATGACGCATCAATATTTTTTTTCAATTTATAAATAATCGAAATTATTAATTTACTAACTATATACAAAGTTATAGTATATAAATATATGATTTTAATAATTGCATTCATAATTTAGACTAAAAAATAATTTTAAACAATGGACTTAAAATGATTTATGATGAACCATAAGAGTTATATTTTGGAAATGAATAATAAAACTTCAAAATTATATTAATAATAAAATATAATGATTAAACAAAAAAAATCATAATTATTTGAAAAATGAAACAGTGAAAATATTACCTCAAATGAAGACAATATTAAAAGTCTATTCTAATGTAATAACCTCAATATTTGTTTCTTGTTTGAATTTCATTTTGATTTTGAATTAATTTTATTTAAAATAACTATATATTTGAATGACAGACTTATTTTTTTTATTTACAAAATTTATGAAATATGTTTGTAATTCAAGATTAAAAAAATCAGTCTTAATAAATCTGAATTATGATTTCAAGTTAATTAGTAAGTTGTTAAATTGACTATAATTTAATTAATTATAGATTTACCTATTTTAGACATTTGTAAGAGGATGTATCTTGGTGTATGTTTTTTGCTGATATTCTTTTTGTTGATAAGACTAGAGAGGAAGTTGAAGGTAAACTTGAATTATGGAGGACAACTTTAATGTATAATAGTTTTTCGTTTTGAGTAGATCTAAAATGAATATATGAAGTGTAATTTTAGTAGTAATAGACCTAGTGAGGGGATTATGACTTTGAGCGATCAAGTCATTAATAAGAGTACACGTTGTAGATATCTTGGATTTATTGTTCAGAATGATGGTGAAATAGATGACGATACTATCAGCATAATTCAAGTTAGATGGTTGAAGTAGAGGAATCCATCAGCCTTGTTGTGTGATAGAAAAGTCTCCCTCAACATTAAGGGAAAATTTTAAAAGATGGTGGTGAGACTTGCAATGTTTTATGGTGCCGAATGTTGGCCATTAAAAGAGAAACATAATATTATGTTAAGTGTTGCAGAGACGAGGATGCTCAGGTGGATGAGTTACTTTACCCTTAGAGATAGGATATGAAATGAACATATACGTGAAAAGGTTGGAGTAGCTCCAATGGAAGATGAGATTAGAGAGAGTCGCCTTAGATGGTTTGATCACATAAAATGAGGGCATTTCGATGTCCCGATTAGGAAAATAGAGGAATTAGATTTGACTTATGTTAAAAAATGTAGAGGTAGACATAAAAAGTTGGTTAGAAAATATTAGAAATGATATTTTTTATTAGATTTAAACGAGCATTTGACTTTTAACATGACACAATGAAGAAAAATGATTCATGTAGTCGACCCCACATAGTGGAACAAAGGCTTGATGATGTTGTTGTTGTATAGATTTATCTATTTAAATTAAATTTATTTAATGTTTTAACAACCTATCTTGAGTAAATAAAAAAAGTACAGCTAAATCATAATGATCTTAATTTTAAAAATGACTAATTCATAATTAACCATAATAAATATTTACTTATGAATAAGTGATTACTTGATTAAATAATCATCATATACTTAATTACCATAATTAAACATTATTAAGCCTTGATCATCATCATAACATCCCTAAAACATTCATTATTTAACTTTAATCATAATTTAAAATCTAATCAAACTAAACAAATTCTTAATATGATACCATTTTCATTCATAACTTAAGCTTTAAGTTTTGTTCGGGACAATTTTTTTATTGCTTTCTAAAACAACTTTTTACTAAAAAATTTATTGAACTAAAAATTTTTATACTAAAAAACTGATTTAAAAAATTATCTTAAAACAAACTTTAGGCTTTGTTTGGGACAGCTTAATTCCTGCTTTTTAAAACAACTTTATAGTATAAAGTATAAAAATTAAAAAATTTGTACTAAAAAACTACTTTAATAAACAATAAGAAAATCACCCCAAACGAAATCTTAATATGATATAGAAGCAACAAATATTTAAAAAACAAAGCTAAGGCAGCCTACAAACCAAACAAAGGTAACAAAAACCAGATTTTCAAGATTGATAATAATTTTACAACAACACAAACTATACAATCTTCTGAACTACTGAAAAGCTTCACAAAGAGCCACTTAACACATACCCTAATCTACCAGAGAAAAGCTACCACTTTACAATCATAACGACTCTCCAGTTGATTTAGGCTTTGTTTGTGACGGTTTTTTTTCTGCTTCTTAAAGCAGCTTCTTAATACATAAATTAAAATTTTTATACTAGAAAGCTGCTTTAAGAAGCAATAAAAAAGTCGTCCCAAACGAAGCCTTAAACATTTTATAAATCTAGTGCCCACAAATATAGAATTTAAGTGAGATTTCAGCTGAATTAGATTGATTGTAGTCCAGATTCCATAAAGGCGATGAGCCACAGATGGTTCTTACATCAGCTTAAAAGCTTGCTGGAGCCATCTCCGGCAGCAATTATTGACTGCACTGATCAAAATCTTCTGGAGTAGTTATTTCTCTGATATCAATCCTGATAATGCAGTGGCTCATACAATGGAGAAATTGATGTTCAACTTTCTAACTTCAGCCATCTTGATCGGTATCTGATAGTTCAGCAGGTTGAAGAGGTGGGGGTATTCTCCGGCGACAAGAGATAACCGTCGGACAATTCTTGTAAATCTCGCATAGTATGTCTTTCGGGCGGGAGGCACCTATTTCTTGAGAGACATGGGGTGGTTCCCTACATCTGGTTGCCTGAGCAAGTTGTATAGGTTCATTTGGCAATAAGGGCGGCGACGGCGACGGCTTTGAAACTAGTGGATTCGGGCGAGCTACGGAAGTTTTGACATGAAAACGTTGTACAGCTTTAGCATTTGGGGACGAAAAGGATGGTGCCAATTTTGGAACAGGTCGATTCAGGCTGGCAAATGCGGGTTTAAGATCGAAACGCCGATGTGAGAGCTGTTGGTCTCTCTTTCTTCTCCTGAATAATTGCCGTTCAACTCTCCAGGACTGTTCCTTATGAGTTGAACTGCAATGGTTTGCCCAGTAGATGCATGGAGCCGGGCAGTCACAAACATAGCAGTGGCACTGCAATTTTAAGCATCCAGCAGTAAAAAAGATAAAACAGGACAAGAAAAATCAAACCTTGAGAAGCGAAGAACTGTGCTACGGAGAAGAGTTTATTATGTGCGGTGTCCGGACCGTCCGGAGGCGAATCTGGACGCCGGACGCCGCACGTAATAATTTTCCGCTACGGAGAAGATAATGAGATTCATTTCGCATAGGAAAAAAAGGATGAGAATGTTTTGCAGGGAATGTAGGTGAAGGACCTAACCATGTCACAATGCTTTCTGTGTGGAGTCATGCTGAACAAGAATGTAGCACATAGATAGCGAGGGTGTGGATAATCCCTGCAGGCAAACTGCATGGTAACAGAGAAGAATGAATATTAATTACAAATGGAAGAACATCTTTTGAACAGCAACCATCATCATCATCACCATCATCAATCTTATCTCAATTATTTGAAGTCAACATTTCGAATCCTTATTTATTGCTGTTGTGTTAAATCTGTGCTCGTAAATCATTATGAACAAAGTACACATGAATAAAATTGTACAAATAAAAAATAATCTTATAAAAATATGATTTTTTTATTTATATGAATTAATAATTAAAGCTTGAATGCATGAATTTATTTCACAATCCTATCACACAAATTTGGGGATAACAAATTTATAAGAACATAACATATAACAAATAAATTAATTAAAATTATCATAATATGTTTTCCTTTTGATCTTAATCTTCAACTATCTCACCCTTACTTTTTCAATAGGTAATTTATGAGTCAAAATAGTTACTTATTATATTGCCAATTAAAAAATTAATATAACCTATTTTTCTTCAATTAAAAATGTATTGCTGCAAAAAATAATAATAAATAAATAAATAAATAATCTACTTCATTTGCTACAATAATAAATAGGTTAACAATTGCATCAAATTAGACGATAAAAAACATGCAAATTGTTTACAAACGCAACACATTACAAAGCAATTAAAAACCTACATGAAAAAAAAAAGTTATTTTATATTATCAGTTATGAGAAAAGTATTCATTATTTTTTATAACCATATTATTAATTCATATATAATTGAAAGCTATTGAATTGTATTAGCCAAATAATAAATATTTATAGTTAAATAATTAATAACAATAATTTTGAGATTGAGTGATAATTCTATCTCATTTATTTATTTTATATTAAGAGACATCCAAAAGTTAGGTTTAAGAATAATTTTAAAATTATTTTAGTATTTAGGAATTGTATAAATAAGTATCAAAATTCAGATGTGAGATAAAAAAAAAATAGATTTCACTTATGTTAAGAAAGGTAGACGTAGACCTAAAAAGATTTGATTAGAAAATATTAGAAATGATATTTCTTTATTTGATTTAAATGAGAATTTGACTTTTAATATGACACAATGGTGAAAAAGGATTCATGTAGCCGACCCCACGTAGTGAGACAAAGGCTTGATGTTGTTGTTGTTGTTGTTGTTGTCGCCGATTGGCTTTCCAGCATGAACGATTCCTCTTTTTACGGTCATCCACTGAAGAGAAAATATTGAAAAAATATAGAAAAATACATCAATAATCTCACATATAGTCGGGATGTAAATTCATAACTTTATTATTATTATTTTATTTTTTTACTTTAGTTTTCTAATGGTCATAGAACAGACCTGAACAACTCCAAACTTGATTATGCCCTTACGGCCCTCAAAATATTGATGGGTCATGTATCCCTGAATTTTAGTAGACGTTAGAAAAAGAGCATTAGCTTCCTTTTGAGAAAAGGAAAACCTCAATAAAACAAAAATTAGCATTTGTTCAGTCTTATCAATGGGAGAAATGTGCATTACCTCTAGCCCATAAGTCATAGTCACGATTCCTATGTAAAGATAAAAAATAGAGAAAATTATTTTTTTGTGAGTTGTTAGAAACTTTCTCCAAATGAAATCAATAGTAGAAGAAATGAAATTTTTATTACTGAAATCATGATTACTTGCTAACCTCTGTAAGGGTGAAAGGAGGAACGAGCAGGAGGAGCAACTATTAACAATTTCAAAGAGAAATCATATCAGAAAATAGAAGAAACAGATAAAGAAGAATAGGAGAAAGAGCAAAAACATGCCAGTTACATAATCAGACATTAGGAAAGGATTTAAACTTTTGGCTAAATAATAATCTAGCATAGACTGAAGCAACAACGATAATGCTGTGTGGAGAGTTTATGGGAGGAGATATGAGATGGTGGAGTGAGGGCTACATAATTGCAACGTGAAGGCTGATAAAAAACAACTATCGGGACCGAGCTGCTGGGTTTGTTTCTCACGAGGGACTTCGTAAGCGAGAGGAAGGAGTTTACGATAATTTTGAGTGCACAAATTATATAAATATGAGAGAACAGTAAGGGTGCACGTAGGAATCCCAAGGGTTGCGATGGAATGAACGGGCAATATTTTTGTCATTTTTATTTTTACTGTTGAGATTTAGTTTAGGAACAGTAGGGAATACAAATAGCAGAGTATAAATGGGTTTTTTTAGTATAAATGGGTATTTAATTAATATGAAGAAATACTAAGAAGTAATACATTTAAATGATTTCTTCATTTATTTAGGGGATACGAAGAGCGGAATACAAAGGGATATTTAATTAAAGAAGACTAATAAGTATTAAAGAATTTAAACGATTTATTCTTTTATTAAGCTTAAATGAAAATTTTGCTCTTATGAAAAGTAATAATATATTAATTATTTTTAAAATTATCAATTAATCATGATAAGATAATAAAATCAAAGGCCATGATTCTATTTGAATAATAAAAATGAAAGGCTAAAATTTTGTTTGGGAGTAAAACTCAAATAGCTTTTATAATAGTATTATAGATGTAAAGATTCTTTAATAAAATAATTAATTAAAAATTATACTTTAATTTTTTATTATTAATTTTTAACAAATATTATTGAATAATATTAATTAATGAATTATATTAATAATTGCTCTGATAGGTATAAATTAAAAATATATTGCAAATAAATATATTAATTAATTATATTTAAATATAGAAGTAAATACAATCAAAATCTTTTGCATTCCAACACTTAGCTTTTACTTAAATGCAATTAAAACCATGCATTTAATTAAATAGATCAAGTTAAAAAATAAATTTAATGTGTAAATAAAATGAATGATTTGGATTCATCTTTGATAAATAAAAAGAAAGGCTAAGATTGCATTTGGCAGGAATCCCAAACCACACTTATATAGTATTGTAGATATGTCACTCTAAATTTTCTTAGAATCACTAATAGTGTTCTCCTTTGAAATGAATATACATATTTTTATTTGGTTCTATGATTGAAAAATCACTACAATAATGAAAGACATAGGAAGATTGATTTCATAAATCATGTACAGACAAAAGGAAAATGCACCATGATGAGAAAGTCATGAAGTATCATAATATCATATTGAAGTACAAAGCAAACCGGGTATTGGCAAGAAGCCTTGTTTCAAGTTCTTTCAGTGATGCTGATGGTTTAACAGAGGCCATTGAAAATATATTGGTTGCTTCATGCTATCATTTTCCAGGTTCGAAACAGGTATTAAGAGTTGGAGTTCAAACAAAAGTATTCAGCTACCTATTCAAAACCCAACTTTCGCTTGCTGCAATAATACACAAAAGGTAATCAAAACTTTGATACAGCTGCAATTAAGAATTTTTTACCTGTTGCATCTTGGAATATTCACGACGGTAGAGAAGTATAAAGTTTAGCATCTTAGCTTTGTACAAAGATCCAACACACAATCAGATAAGAGAGAGGGTGCAATATTTATAAGAGACACCAAGGTTTTGTGGGCATCTTGAAAAGGGTAAAAACCATGAGGTCTAGCCCAATTTGAATGAATCCACTAGTATTTGCAATCGATTACAAATGAGGCCCTACATTGGAGGGAAGGCCTTGGCTTGATGTAACAAATATACATCATATAGAGTGTGTTACATGGTGAAAATTGAAAGAATCACTGTTGACGTGTTCGTTTGGTCGGAAGGACTATAGTTGTTAGGCGACAGAGGTCGGAAAGAACACTGTTTAGTGACGAAGGTTGGAAGGATCGTTGACTGGCGATGGAGGTTGAAAGGACCGTAGTCAGCTGGCGACGGAGGTCGGAAGGATCATAGTCGGCGGGAGACAGATGTCATAAAGATTGTTATCTGGTGACGGAGGTCGGAGGGACCGTAGTCGACGGAAGTCTGTCATCGGGTAGAAGTTCGGCATCAGGTAGAAATATGGTGACTGGCGGAAGTCCAGCATCAGGTAAAAGTTTGACGAAACTCCGGTGATAGGCAGAAGTCCGGCGACGGGTGGAAGTTTCACGTCTGGTAGAAGTCCGATGACGGGCATAAGTCTGGCGATGGGCGGAAGTTCTGCGTCGGGTAGAAGTCCGACAACAAGCAAAAGTGCGGCGACGGGCGGAAGTTTGTTGTTAGGTAAAAATCCGACGAAAGTTCGACGATTAGCAAAAGTCTAGCGAGGAGCGGAAGTCTGGCAATGGATGAAAGTCTAGTGTCGGGTAGATGTTAGTCAGCGGCTAGGTGGAAGTCCGACAACAGTCGGTGGCCGGGCTGAAGTCCGATGGTGGTCGAGGAGGATTCTGGTGGCAAGAGGGCTCTTTTCCTTCTATTCCTTCTTCTTCTCTTCCTTGCTTCTTTGCTTGAGCCTCCTTGCTCCCCTTTTCATAAGAAATGAAAGGTCTATTTATAGTTTTTTGATAGTGGCATGGCAAGTAAATAGGAGGAAGATCAAGGGTAAACTGAGAGTGGTTTGAATGGACGGCCGATGTTGAATCCCTTAATCATGGATCGTTTACTGGACATTTGAATGTCTTAATGATATCAGAATTCGTCGATCTTGGGCTCGTTGGATTCATCTCATCAAGCCGCTTGATTCGACTATAAGCATGTCACGTTTGGAAACCGTTTGGTAATCCAAATTATGCTTTGAACCTTCCAAAGATGCTTTGAGTCTTCGATTTGGACCCATTTAAGCTCGGATTGAGTCGAATTTGGTGTCAATGAGTTTGTATTTCCGAGACGTTCAGTCCGACTGTAAGGTTGCAAAAATCAAAGTGCATATGATTCTAAATGTAATTTTGGAAGTTTCCAACTCGATTTTGCTTCGAGATTCGTGCCCAATCAAGATAATTTTTTGATGGTATATCATTACCCTATTTTCCTCTTCCACTTGAAGGCTGAGATATACCATAATCTTGCTCATAACTTCATCAACAGTATGAACAAATTATCTACCACAATTAACCTTTAGACATACCCAGCTTAAATTTAGACAAACTGAAAGGTTTTGTCTTGCCAATAAATTTTAACAAAGTTAATTAAAAATCTCAGTCGTCCAAGCAGACAGTTTCAAGAGATGATGGATAGTAAAACAGGCAACCCAAAATGAAAAGGAATTGGATTTCACATTTTCATCAATCACAACAGCAGTTTTGACAACCTGCGGAGTGCAATACAACATAATATTTAGCTGACATTTTAAATTGTCAAGACTCAAAACTAGCTCCTTCCGAATAAATTCACCACTAATAAACATCAAATAGGCTTCAAAATCATCAAAGGTTAATTCATGTTACCGTTAAGTGAAAGAAATCCGTAGTAACCATGCAAATACTGGATAGGAATGCTTTTGCTTTAAGAAAAAAAGAATGGTACAGATATCTTCAGGAGTCCTTGCAAAATAGTCAAGTCTTCAGTTGAAAATCAATAAAAGTTTTAAACACTACAAACACCTTCAAAATTCATCCAAAATGATGATTTAATTTCCTGACTCATTTACTCAAATGAGTTAAAATGAAATCTATCATTTGTAAAGCATCTTTTTAATCTAGTTGGTGACCCCAAATGGTTGGGATTAGGCAATCGACAATCTACAAGCAGCCGCCCTCATGCTACATGGTCCACCAAAATACAAAATCAACACAAGTAAATGCTCACAGGGATGCAGGCTAACATCTATACACGCTCTTGCACATTTAACTCATGAGCACATTGACACACAAACACTCACAATCAAGCAAAAGCAACCTCACACCCAATGCAAAATAACTAGCACAAGTTTGAGCACATACAATATACACGAAGGAAGTACACACATCATACATGCTTGAAGGAGTGCAATTGCAAAACCTATTCGAAGTATGTAAAATCCGTTCAAATCATCATTTAGAGCCAGCATATGGAGGCGACTTGAGCACCCAAATCTCTGCTCTCCCTCAAAGTTGAAGTAGTTGGTCACAAGAGCTGCTTGTAGGAGTGTCTGTTTGGCATCCAATGCAACATTATCAATGTGGCAAGGTGGTTATGAAGAATATTGTTAAGATGTTATAACACCTCCATTTGGGCTGGCATAGTCGTGATGACTGGAAGATAATTAGCATGGATTTCCCGACGGAGAATTGATGGCTGTCATTTTGAATGAATAGGGAAGATTCAATGATTACGTAAGAAGTAATCAGCCCACATATGAGTGTACAATTAGAGATCCTTAGACAAGGGGCGAGGGCCTATGACCATATCCCCATCACAAGGTTTAAATCCTATCAGCCAACTTGTCAAGTCAATAACCTAAAGTCTTCTCTGCTCGTGAATTGGCTTATTTTTTTTCTTAAATTCTAATAATATTATAGTTTTGATATTTTATAAAAGAATGGGAAAAAATAATGAAATTTCAATTGTCTAATCTCTCTCAGATTTCTTAGCTCTATTATAAGTTCATAAATATTTCCAATTTCATCCTCATCCTTTCGATTTTCAAAGAAAATGAGCCCACTCATGTTCGAACATAACCTCAATCTACTTGAGTTCAAGCCGAACCTTGATCAATCTAAGTTCAAAATATTGAGGCAGAGCTTGATTAAACTAAGCCCGATATCAATCAATCTATGTATGAACCTAAGCTGGCGATTGATTAATCGAGATGAGTTAAGCTCAGGCTAGGCATGGCTCATCGATTGGACTCATTTGTACTCCTATATAGAAATTTGACAAGATTAGGGCATAGGAAGCAATACTTGGGTTGCCGCAAGCCTCAATTGAACGCTTGGGTTGCAAACAAATCAGGTATCAATGTATGGATTTTACCCCTTTTTGTTCAATGCCTAAATTTTATCTTATTTGTCCATATTTCGCATTTTCTTGTTTATAGAATCTAAAATACCATGTCCATTAAAAACCAAAAATTATAGACAACCCTATGTGATTTCTTTTAATCCAAAATTCTTAAAAAGATCGTGTTTCTTTTAGCACAAAAGAAAAATAATAATAATACTAATAATAAAACATGAAAGAGATTCATTATGCATAAGGATAAAAAAAAGCGATAAGGGTGATTTAACTCAAGAGCACTGAAGCATTCCACTTCTCCTCAAGAACAATAAAACCCCAATTGAGCTGAAAATTCATGGCACACAATGCAGTTCACAACCAAAAAACACCAGTTGAGTGCAATAACCTTAAAACAATCGCACAATTCCAATAGGAAAAGTTCCATCAGCTATTACCTGGCCCTTTTCTCCTACAATGAGCATCTCATCCAACATCTCACCGCCGAGTTCCACATACTCCGTGCCTACCGCCACACTTTCCGGAACCCCATCAAGAATCAAGCAGTCGTCGTCATCCGACTCATCAAGTGAACCTCCCGGCCTAAGGTCGTTGCCACCGCCATCTTTTCCCTTTCTCTTCCCGCCGGGCTGCACCTTGGTCTCCTCCGGAACCCTTAAGCCGACGCCGGCGCCTTCATCCTCATCAGAACTTATCTCGATGATTTCCGGCATAGAATCCATAGATTGCAATAAGTATCGGAGTGGAGAAGGGATCAAAGACAGAGCCCCTTCAGGATTTCCGGATCAACGTTATGGTCATCGTGAACTCGGCGATCTAAAAAATAACCGCACATTGGAGTGCGGGTAAATCAGAGCGGTGAGGGAGACGGTAGGGTACGAAATGATATAATATATATATTTATAATAATAATAATAATAATAATAATTATATATAAATATATATATATGCCAATTAATAAAAAAGTTTATTTCAATTTTAAATTAATTTAAGTAGAATGTCAGTCACAAAATTTAAAAAGAA